>NW_004524681.1:4602559-4608436 GCF_000260255.1 Octodon degus
GGGATTGAACTCAGGCCCTTGCGCTTGCCAGGGAAGCACTTATTCTACTGAGCCATCTCCCCAGCACCTAGGCATCTCTTTGCGCTGGCAGTTCCTGCGCCTGCACTGGAAGCCTCATTTATCTCAGAGCTGATTCCCCAGTGAGAAGGGACGTTCAGCTCTGAGGAGCCGAGTTGCAGTGCCCAGGCATGGTCCGAGGGTACCACAGTGCACGTTTTCTTGGTCAGTCGTTCCCAAAGTCTGGTGTCTAACCAATAGCCTCAACCTCAAATGGGAATTTTCTAAAAATGCAAATTCTGGGCTGGGAAGAAAGCTCAGCAGTCTAAGTGTCTGCCTGGCAAGCGCAAGGACCCAGGTTTGATCCCCGGTATCTCATGCTATGCCAGCCCCAGAACCCTGGGTGCAAAGTGCTGGCCCCCAAACCGGGCGTGGTGGCGTACATCTGTAATCCTAGTGCCGGAGAGGCTGAGACAGGAGGATCACTACGAGACTGAGTTGCGTAGATAGGACCTGTACCAATTTGAAACATTTTGTTTTTTAAAAAAGAAAGGGCTGAGGAGATGGCTTAGTAGAATAAGTGCTTGCCTCGCAGGTGTAAGGTCCTGAGTTCAATCCCCGGTACCTCTAAATAAATAAATAAATAAATCAGTAAACAAATAAAAAGCAAATTCTAATTCCAATTGCAATTCTGGGGCCGAGATTCAGCACTTCATGTTTAATGAGATTTAAAGACGATCCATTTTCTCTGACCCTCTCTTTCCGAGGTGATTCTCAGAGTTCAAATGCAAGAACCATTACTCTACATGAATTACAAGCTCTGAATCATGCTGGGCATGGGGTGCCATATGCCTGTAACCCCAGCTACACTAGGAGCCAAGGCAGGAGGATGACAAGTTGGACGTAGCCCCGTGTTCCCTGGGTTCGGTCTCCAGTACTACTAAAAGAGATCACTTAATTAAGTCTTCCCCTAAACAGAAAAAAACTTGCCACGGGAAACACACAATTCTCAGGATTATTTGATGAACGGGCAACAAGCAATCACTGCCCACTATGTGCCAGGCCCTGAGGACGCGATGAGGACAGACCTAGTCTCTCCCTCAGGAGCTGAGAGTTGGGCGGACTCACGAGCGGAGCCCGACCCGGATGCTTGAGACCCTTGTTCTCACAGGCTTCCGGCTGCCCCCAAGTGTGAAGACTGAGTAACCGCAGAGAACAACAGTTCAAGCGCGTGGCAAGGACCCTGGCCTGTGTCCCCGGGTCTTTCAGGCAGCTGTCCTGGAAGGCCTGCAGGTGGCACCACACTGGCGCTAGCACTTCCCTGGGCCCACCGTAGAGTCCTCCTCAGTGTTTGTGGAGCGGCTGTGTAAAGAGTGGACATTTGGGCTGGTGAGATGGCTCAGTGGTCTAAAGCACCTACTTGGAACAAGCTTGGCAAACCACAGGGACCGCGGTTCAATCCCCCAGCACCACATGCTAGCCAGCCCCGCCCCCTGGTGGGCTGAGCTGGCCACACACACACACACACACACACACACACACACACATACAAATAAATAAATAAAATTTAAAAAAAAAAAAAGAGTGGACATTTAACAAACAGCTTTGGAGAAATGGGTCACTGCAGTTGGTTGATTTTTCTTTTTTTTTTTTTTTTTGTGGAACTGGGGATTGAATTCAGGCCCTTGCGCTTGCCAGGCAAGCGCTTATTCTCCTGAGCCATCTCCCTGGCCCCCAGTTGGATGGCTTTATTATTGTTTTTTTTAAAAATCATTTTGCAGTTCTGGGGACTGAACTCATCACCCCCAGCCATTTTTATTTTTAATTTTGAGACAGCATCTTGCCCAGGGTGAGCTAGCCTTGGGACTCTCCTGCCTCAGCCTCTCAGGCTCCTGGGATTGGTGGCATGCACCCCTGTACTGGCTAGGCTCCATTTTTATGGGGATTCTTATTTTCTATTATACTTCCCAGTTTCATGTCCAAATTATTCTGTGCTGGCAGTGCCCTCTCTGTTCTGTGAACTTCTAAGCAATGCATTTATATCAGATTTATTCAGATATCGGCTTAAATTTTTAAAAAAATTCATTTCTAAAAATTTCAAACAAAGGAAGTGCACATTTCTATGGGCATGATTTCTGGCCCTTTTCAAAGAAAAAAGTCTGTCTTTCCCTCCCCCTAGTGCTGGGAATCGACCCCAGGGCCTCACACTGCCCAGGCAAACACTCTACCACTGAGCTACACTTCCAGCCCTTTCCACTTTTTTATTTTGAGACAGGCTTTTGCCAAGTTACTCCAACTGGTCTTGAACTTGCAATCCTGCTGCCTCAGCCTCCCCAGGAGCTGGGATCACAGGCGTGCGTGTTAGACTGCACCTGGGTGGGAAATCAGCCTTGAGAGTTGGTTACTTCCCCAGGTGGTCGCTCGCTTTCATTTCACACACACAAACCCAACAATCGGTGGTTTAGGGGTGTGGGAGGCTGAGGAAGTGATCCTCAGGGTCGGAGCCGGTAGGGACGTGAGGCCACAGATTTCTGGGTTTCCATGGTAACTATATGGTTCAAAACATAGGCGACAGGAGGTCAGGGCCGGGTGTTTTAGCTAATGGTGCAAGTGCTGACCTCTCACCTGAAAAAATGCCCCTTGTGCCCTAGCATGACATTCTGCTGGCAACCTCTTCCACTTGGAAAGACGCCTCATAACACAATCGCACCCCGTGAGATTCTCAGAAATGCAGGTCATGCTGCCTCCCTCCCTTGGGTTCCAGTTCTCACCAGGGCACCAGAGGCACAGAGAATCTGCAAAAGGTCCCAGGGGCTGACCCGGAAGCAATAATCACTGTAAACTACTGGAAAATTCACGAAGATGCAGCATATCTAAATTTCCTGTGGGTCACCCTCAAAGTCCCTTTACCTATCAGGAAATGCTTATTGTTAGGCATTGTAAGAGGGGACAAAGATTCTGGTCTTCTTAGAAGTCAGCTGGAGGAGAGGAGAAGTTGGAAGACAGCTCTAGTACTGTTTGGGGTGGGGTGGTAACCGCGCTTGTGGGCTCCCTGCCACCTGAGGAATCTCCATGGAGTGCAGGGACCTGGGAGGACTGGTCTCTTCCTGGCTGAGGACTAGTGACCATGACCTCCTACGCCTCTCTCTGGGGAAGGCCAGGCCCCCCTGAGCGCTTGCTCCAGGGACCTACTTTTAGAGCAAGTGGTAGCTGAGCACAGCAGCGGCGTGGTACTCAGGAAGGGGGCGTCTTGGCTGCTTTGTCACCGCTGGGACAAAATGCTGGGCACCCATACCTTAAAGGAGCACCTTGTGGAGCCCTGGTCAGCAGACTGCTGGGCAGGAAAGGTTTGGTGGAGGAGAGCTGCTCCCATCACGGTGGCCAGCAAGCAGAAGAGAAGGGCTGATAAAGGGAGAGGGGTCCTTCCAGGTCACACCCCAGTGACTAGTGCCAGCCAGGCCCCACCTCCAGCAGCGCATCCAGCCCTGCCTCTGCCACGTCCAAGAGCCCTAGGTCCTTGAGCAGGGGTGGTGGGCAGAAGGCTGGTGGTGGGTGAAATCAGCCCCTACCTGGGGAGAGTGACCCTAATTCCTCATGCACTTGAGAGGGAAGTGCCACCTGAAAGCTGGGGACGCATCTGCCCACAGATATGTTTTATTTGAGATTCATGAGAGTTTCAAAAGTTTTGAGACTTTACATTTGACAGTTGGATGATGACATAAAGATCTGGGTCTGTTTTCTTAATAGTTAGGTGATCCCAGCAGAACCCAAACCTATTCCTATGTGACAAAGAATCAGCTGACTGGAGCTGAGTAGTGGCAGTCCCCAACACTCATTTGTGACTCTGTCTCATTTCTTATGTGAATGTGAAATAAACATGCGCTTACAACCCTTGGTGTAGCTAAAAATACTTAGCGAACACCGTTAGTGTAGAGGACTCTGACGCAGCAGACTAGGGCTGAAGGTCTGCAGATGGTATTGCACCTGTCCGAGAAGGGCTGTTTGCACCCAGCGGTGAGGATGCTTTCTGGTGCGGAGCCCTGGCTTCTTCATTCTGGAGCTGGCTTCTGTTGCACTGGGTCACCCATGGCTGGCCCACCTTCCCTCTCCGCCACCGTTTCCACCTACACCATTCCGTGTGGACACTAGTGGCACTCTCCCTTTGAGGCTGAGGAGTAACGGATGCGGGGTTTGCATTTAGGACAAAGTTCACAAAGAACATGAGCCATTTCATAGGTAGGTATTCATCTATTTTATTTTCTATTAAAAAAAACAAAACACAAAAACCAAGACCCTTCTTCCAACAAGGCCGGTTTACAGATACAAATGGTAGGTGCATATTGAAAAAATAATTATCTCTCAATCTTTTCACTAGTAAAAGTTGAGGTATTATTTTTAAAAAACTCTCCCTTACTGGTATGCAGCATTTCCTAAAAAAATTGCCTCTTGTAATCTTCAATCAAATTAAAGTTGCATGATATCACGTGGCTGCACTAGGTCCATTCAGCTTCTTCCTAGGAATGCTAGCATCCTCCCGTGGACACTCACAGCTTGACAGTGTTGTTGCTGATGGCATTATAAATGTCCTCGGTCATAGGCACGTATGTCTTTGCTGTGTCGTCCAAGAAATACAAGGCATCTTGGATGGCGGTGGGATTAAAGCCCTCCTCCATGAGGGTCATTTTTTGGTGTTTGAACGTCCCAGTGATCTCAATAGTGTCCTGAAAAAGAGCAGCTGCAAGGTGGGCATGTTTGGCAACAGACGTGGAGGACCTATTTGCCTACAAGCTCCATTGTCCTGGTCTGTTAATCCGAAGACTCTGTCCTGTTTCACTGAGATACCTGAAGAAATCTCATTTTCTGATTTTGTTTTTGAGGCAAGGTCGGCCTTGAACTCACTTTGCAGCCCTGGCTGGTCTCGAAATTGCAAGAATCCTCCTGGCTCAGCCTCCTGAGTGCTGGAATTACAGGCGTGCACCACCTTGCCTGGCCTGACACCTCATTTTCACGTCTCTTTAGCATCTGGCTGCTAAATGCTAGTGCTTTATGAATATCAATAGAAAGACCCTTATACACTCAGCTGTACCAAGAATCCCAAGACTCCTTCTCTCAAACCTTCAGTTATAATATCACAGAGCCTCTGAATCCAACAGTCAGAACGTTAAACTAACAAAAAGGTTCAAGTTTGAGAAGGAAAAAACAAAAATCCCTTCAGCAGTAAAGCAGTTCCAACTGGTTAACGATGCCCAATTAAAATCCACCCTACAGAAGGGTAGTTTTTGTAGTCTTTCAAACTGAAAGGACAACTAGGACAGTTAGAGTATTCCTATTTGAAGCGTCACACCCATCAAACAGTTTTGTCTTATTTGCTAAGATTGAATAAGCTAGCTCGGCATGTTAGGGAGAAAGGGATTAGGGTCGGATTTCTGCTTGCTGTATTTTCTGATATTTTTATTTCCTTATTGAAGCAGAACACTTCTTTCTGAGCTTCCTGAAAAGGTAGTGAAAGCTTGGAGAAGTCATGAAGAGAGAAAGGGAACCGTCTGCCTGGGGACCTCGATCTCTGAGAGAGAAGCAAACTGACACCAATAAGGCATCCAGTTGTTGTAGGCGGCTGAATTAGACAGAAATACTGCAGGCAGTCAGACAGGGCCAGGCCCTCAAGGGACAGCACGGATGACAGGACACCTTGCAACTGTGAGGGAGACCGATGCTCCTGCTGTGGGCCAGACCTAGAGACCAAAGGAGCCAGACCTAGGAGCAAACGCGACCTCCCTGAGCATAGGCGTCCGGGCTTGATCAGCACCTTGAGGAAGCCAGGGAGAGTCACCAAGCCAACCGCTACCAGCTGGCTACCAGATAAACTGTTGTTCTATATTC
>NW_004524681.1:4608786-4610325 GCF_000260255.1 Octodon degus
CTCCACCTTAGACCTACCTCACCACATGGTTTTACTCTATAAAAGTCTCTGAAAGAGATTCCTGGGCAACCCACTTGGGTCCCCCTTCTGTCCCTCTCTCTTGGACAGGAGCTTTCTTTCCCCCCCAAAATATTCTGCTCTTAACCTCCATTTGCTCATAAAATTCATTCTTTGGTTTTAGAGAATGCAAACCCGTCCCAGGTACCTTTCAGGTCAGTGGTTTCCTTCCCCCGTGTCACAGTCTCACCTGTACTCGCAGGAAGCGCGGCCTCGCGTAGGATGGCAGGTAGTCAGTAACGTGCTGAAAGAGCTTCTTCCCATCAAACTCTGAGTTTTCTTTCATCCTGATGGAGGCCATTCCAATTCGACCCTCATGACCTAGGAAGAAAGTCAGAACACGTTAATGTATTTGGTTATTTATTTACTGCCTAAGGCTTTGTGGACTGAGACATCAACACAGGTTTCTTTGGAACAGTTGCATTTTTTTTTTTTTTTTTTATTTCAAATCGATGTGGCGCCCGCCTGTAACGCCAGCAGCCTGAGGCTGGAGGGTCGCTGTGAGTTCCAGGCCAGCCTAGACTACATAATGGGATCCTCTCTGTTAGAAAAACAGATCTACATTGTTATTCTACGGTGACTGTACTAACAGTTTTATTAGTGATGATTACACATTGCCTGAGTCATCTGTTCCAGGCCTGTGCTAAGTGCATTTTATAGCTTAGCTCATTTAACTTTCCCCACAGCCTTCTGGAGAGGTACAAGTGCCATTTTCATTTTACAGATGAAGAAAGAGATGGAAAGACATTAAAAGCTTGTTCAACGTCAAGCAGCAAACACTAGGAAGTAGACCGGGCCCATTTTCTGTGACACCACCATCCTTCTTAGTGGCTCCCACAGCGACCCCCGAGCAGTAGGACACAGGACAAGTGTTGCCCAGGGAAGTCTTTCTGGATTCCAGTGGAAAGGCCTTGCTTCCTGTCATGAAAAACTGAGCCCAGGCTCTCTTTTAGTTGGCAGCGCCAGTCCATTGCGTCTCCAGGCACAAACACTACCTTGGAGACTTCATTATTTAATCAGGGTTCCTAAGAGCTTCATCTGTCTGTGTGGCAGAGAAGCTTCGGGCTGGAGGGTGACAGGCATAGGCTAGAACTGCTGGGTGCCCTCCCATTCCTGCTCTGCTCAAGGTCTCTAGAGAAGGCTCTGCAAGACAACATTCACTAGCGCTTAGTGGGGGAGGGGTGAGAACAATTACCCTTGTTTTCTTGTGGGGATGGTGGTAATGAGGCGCCAGACTCAGTGGGAGCCCAGTCCACTTCCCTGTACTACTAGCTGCAATCAGAGAGGGGGCGGGAGATGGCCTTGGTCACCTGGGTCCCAGCTTTCGAAATCTCTCCCCTGGGAGCTGTGTGTTTATCTACTGCTCTAAGGAAGGCAAAGCACAAAAGGAAAACATTGTAGGAGGGCTGCTGCCTCCTTCCATTTGCTTCCTAGAAGACAGACCCTCTTTGTGCTGTAGGCAGCTGGGTTAGATTGAAATTT
>NW_004524681.1:4610530-4659243 GCF_000260255.1 Octodon degus
TCTTCTTATTGGAACTGGGGATTGAACTCAGACCCTTGCGCTTGCCAGGGAAGCATTTATTCTACTGAGCCATCTCCCCAGCCCTATATCAAAATGATTATAGGCAGTCAGAACGGGTTAGGCCCTGAAGGAGCCAGTGTGAAGGAGGAGACCTTCCAAGGGGTGAGACTGATTCCCGCTGTGGGCCAGACCTCAAGGCACAAGATCAAACAAATGCACCCACATTCCTCCCTAGAGGCAAACATCAGGGACTGACACTCTAAGCAGGTCTCTATCCTCCCCTGAGAAAGCCAAGAGGAGCCACTAACCCCCACCAAAAAAAAAAAAAAAAAAAAAAATAAGCCCCTGTTCTGTATCCATGCCTCTTGCTATGTGACTTACTTGCCTAATTTGACAATATTTGGTGTGTAATGCATAGTGTTGTCTTCCAACTAGTTATTTATATTACCAGATATATACATGCAAAACTGGTAGCTTCTCTAATCTGATCCAGAAGTAATCAATTTTACCTGAGCATTTGTGCTTGCAGTCTTTTTGGTCTCACCTCAAGCCCACCTAGCAAGTTCCCATTTTCTCCACCTTGAGTCTTAAATTCGCTCTATCAAAACCCCTGGAAAAGGCAGGATCCTTGGCAATCCACTTGGGACCCCTTCTGCTTCTCAGGCAATTTCTTCCCCCAATAAATACATTCTGTCTTAACCTCCTCATTCCTAAAATTCATTCTTTGATTTTAGGGAGCATGAACTCATCCCAGACACCTTTCAGGCTGGGAGTTTCTTTCCCCTGTATCTTTGGAGGGTCCCTGGGCCCTGGCTCCTAAATCACGCCTGCAGGCAGCAGTGGATGTGACGGAACTCTTCCACACTGACCAGCACTGTGCTTCCCGCTCTGCCAGTGGCAGTGCTGGCCAAGGGCCAGGTGGGTCTGTAGGCCTCAGCCTCTGCCCCGCCTCTCAGAGGCTGGCTCAGAATTGTGCAGCTCCGGGAGGAGGTTCCAGGCCACAGCCCCTGTGGTCTAGTGATCACTTCCAGCCAGAGGTTCTCCATCCAGTGTGGCAGCCACTGGTTGCAGTGGCTACTGAGACTGGAAATGATATAAACCAAAATGAAAACTTTAACCTTTCAGTGGCATTAGCCACACTTCAAGTGTCAGTAGCCACACGGTGGCCTTTGGCAGCCGTCCTGGAGAGTGAAAATAAAGAACATTTTCATGTAAAAAAACTCTCACAGTTTAGGAAAAGGGGAACTTTGAATTTCTTTTTTTTTTTTGAGATGGAGTCCAGCTATGTGGTTCAGGCTGGCCTGGAACTGCCACAACCTCCCAAGTGCTGGGTTTCCTTCCAGGTGTGTGCCACCATGCCTGGTGTGACACGTCTTTGTCTAGGTGAGTGGATACGGCTCAGAAGCCTGCGTTCACGGGACTGAGTGTGCTCGAGAGCAGAGGTACCAAGTCGCTATTACAGCAGAACACAAAGCAGATGCGAGTCCCGACTCCCAGGGGGAGTTGTTGAATTCTCCATCTGGGGAGAACACAGTGTCGCGGCCACCCTGTGGGGCGTACAATGATGGTGGTGTTAGGTGTGGGCTCCTGGCCTGTACATACCTGGCACGGGCACTCCGTACACATTCACCTCCTGGACAAACTCAACCAGGCCCACGATGTCAGCGACCTCAGTGGTGGCCACATTTTCACCTTTCCACCTGGAAATGTTGTAGGCAACTAAGTTAGACAGAAATATTACAGGCAGTCAGTGGGCACTGGGCCCTCAAAGGAGTCAGTGCAGAAGGCCAGACACCTCGTACCTGGGGGGAGAAGGCCCCTCCAGCCATGGGCCAGACTGCAAGATAAAAGGTGAAACAAACACACCCTCATACCTCCCTGGGGAGAAGCATCAGGGACTGGCATTTTTTTTTATTTTTTATTTTTTTGCGGAACCAGGGATTTGAACTCAGACCTTTGCACTTGCCAGGCAAGCGCTTATTCTATTGAGCCATTTCCTCGGGACTGGCATTTTAAATAGGTCTCTATCACCTTGGGAAAGCGAGAAGTAGCCACTAACCCAACCCCCTCCCGGAAAAGCCTCCATTCTATATTCACTATGTGACTGGCTCCCCTCTTGATCCTGATTTAATCATTTTCACCTGAGCAAATTATACTTGTACTCTTCTTGGGTGACCGTAGTTTGTCCCACCTCATGCCTGCCTTTCAAGCTGCCATTTTTCCAACCTTGGATCCCATCATGTCATGGGCTTATTCTATAAAAATCCCTAGGAAATGTAGGGTCCTTGGCAACTCATTTGGGACCCATTCTGGTCTGTCTGTCTGTCTGTCTGTCTTTTAGACAGAAGTTTTTTACCCCCCAATAAATATGTTCTGCTCTTAACCTCCCTTGTTCCTAAAATCCATTCTTCAATTCTAGATAACGTCAACTTGTATCAGCTATCTAGCAGGTTGGCAGTTTCTTTCTCCTATGTCAGTCCTGGGGGTGGAGGGGATGCTGGTCTCTGGTCCTGCTCATTCTGCCACCTCCTCTCTATTAGACAACTTCTGTTCCTTGCTCCTTTCTCCTAGTTGAAGCTAAATGCTGGGGCAGGCACTGTGTGGGATGCGGGGTGGGTCGGCAGATACAGAACTGCCTGTCCTCAGGGAGCTGGTGCAGGACAGCAGGCTGCCCCATGAGGCTGGGGCTACTGCTGGGAGTTCATGTCACAGCCTGTTAAGGCCACTTTCCAACTGCCAGCGCTGACCTGTGATTCTTCAGGGAGCCACTTGGTTGCAGGTGGAAGACAGGAGAGAGGGAGGGAGGGGAGGGAAGGGCACTGCACCCTTTACCTCCTCTTCAGCCAGATTAGCTCCACATTCATTTGCATTTAATTTTATCTAAAGAGAAGCCACTGCTGGAAAGCGGCAGTGACAATTGCTGCTGTCCTGAGACAGTTAATAAGGGACAATGAGAGTAGCTGGATGGGTTTTAAACTCCAAACAAGGAGACCCAGGTTTCCTACACCAGCCCTGTCCTGTGCGGCTTCCACATTAACCTCTACTCAATGGACACTAATGCTTTGGAATCCAGGGGGTGGGCCTGACAGCTCAAGGACCGCAGGAGGATGGGCTTCCAATTTAGGAGCAGGCCAAGTGGTGCGTGTGCATTTGTTTGGGGCTCCAGACTCAGAGAAACCAACCGGAAGGTATCGCCAACTCTGTCGTGGAAGTAGATGAAATTTTCCTGGTCAATCATTAGGAGGTCTCCACTGTTGAAATAGAGGTCACCTTTCTTGAAGACATCTCTCAGCTTCTTCTTTTCTGTCTGGCTCTTGCCCCCAGCATAGCCATTAAATGGGGTCAGTTGTGTGATTTTGCAAATCAGAAGACCAACCTCACCTGAGACAGGAAAGTAAATTATTTTGTGTGCTAGAGTTAGGCAAATTTATTATCAACCTTTTTCTTAAAACTGATGGCCTCCAACCCACAGGCTGCAGAAAGTAATTTTTTCATGCACATTCCTATGTAGACCCCACAGAAGCACATACACATGTATCACATACACATATACACTAAACATGACTCTGAATGGTCACATGTGTAATTATTTTCACATTAATATTTCACTGAATGATTTATACACATAGCTAGACAAATGCATTGAAGTTAAGGTAAAAAACTAACCTGAAGCTTAGTTTTATAATTATAGGTACCTGTCTTTTCCCATAAAACACCTTACCAGGAAGAGGTCGTTAAGCTAGCTACAAAGTGACCGGTATGCTTCATTTAGTAAATTAGCACCGCCAGGCATTTCTGTGACTTGAGGGTCCTTACGCGCACCTCTTTTGTTCCCCACTCTGGCAATGTTATGCTGGTCCTTGGGAGTCCCTTGGGCAGGACAAGGACAGCACAGGTTAACCGAACAGAAAGCCCGCAGTACCTTTGGGAACTCTGATGCAAAAGCCGTTCTCATCCCGGACAGGCTCATCCTTCTCCACGTCGTACTTAATCAGTTCATACCGCACGACTTTCTGGCAAGATTAAAACATATCATGGTGAGTAGAAATCTTTGCATGTTCTGTATACTTTACTACATAAAGTACACGGGGCACACACGCCTTCAGGCTATGGCTCAGGGACACTGTGCATTTGCATAAGCCTGTGGAATTACCGCCTTACGATGTCAAACACTCTCCGTTCACTCCCTCTGGCTCCTTGCTGTGGCTGCTGTTCTGACGCGTCACTCTTCATCTGAAGTCTCAAGTAAAGGGAGCACGCATGCTTCTACCTCTGCTTCTTCCATTTGGTGTGCACGGGAACATTTGTCCCTCCATGTCAATGTTCCTATTAGGGCTTTTCTTTCTTTCTTTTTTATTAGCTTTAAATTCCTTTTTCAGCAGTGCTGGTGATTGTTTCCAGGGCCTCACTGTTCTCAGCAAGTGCCCTATCACTGAGCTATCATCTCTAGCCTCTATGATCCATTTCTATCGCCTCTAATTTTCCCTTGAGTAAGCATACGACAATTTATACTTATCCTGTTAGTGGGGAAAATATCCTACAGTATACTACACTGTACTGTACTATATTATACTATACTACTTGTTTATTTTCCTGTTAATGGGTACTTGGATTACTTCTTGTTTCAGATTAGTATAAAGACTGCTCTTAAGAATATTATTAGAAATGTGTCTTTTGGTGGACATATCCTGAGTGGGGTTTCCAATTTTTTTCCCCATAATTTTATTGAGAAACAAATAGCAACGAGACAGTTTCAAATCAAATTGGTAGGAGTTTCAATCATTAACACATTGCATACTCTCTTCCTAGTGGTTAATTGCTATACAAGATGCGGACATGATATCCTATTTACAAATACTATTAGAACAATCCCTCTATTCATTAAGAGAATGTAACTATATATCTATCCTAACCACTTTGAATACACAGATACAAAATGGATATTCATCTGTATCCCCTTTTTTTGTTAAGTTCCATCATTTAAATATTATAGGTGTGTAAACTCAGCAAAATATTCTAAAAGAGTCCAGTGGGGCTTCTCAATCTTGTATAACCATATTCCTATGCTACCATTTGATACTTCACATTGCCAGGGATGCGCTGTCCAATGTAGTTAAGGATTAAAGGTAAAATTACCTCAGGCCCTTGACTATAATATCTTTAAAGTTCTGTCCTGGTTAATGTGCAATTCGGCAGCATAAGAATGCTTGCCGTGGATGTCAAGGTAAATCCTTCTGTAAGGGCTAAGTGTACTCTGTTCCCCGGTACTAGAAACTGCACCACAGCAGGCTTCGCATGTGATCGCTTTGTGCATTTCACACTTACACCGACTCTATGGGATCAAGTAGCCAACCATACACTTTAGTAGGTGCAGAGAGCATCATTAAAAATAAGTGGTCAACAAATACAGCTTTTACTTATTTGCAAGAATGGAGAAAATTTCTGGGTGTCTTTAGGAGGTGTAATTAAAAACTATGGTGAATGCAACTTCCAGGGGAAGGGCTGGTTTGTAAAAGCATTAGAGCGTGTCCTCACCCACATGCTTCACTCGGTCTGCACTGTACAACTGCTAGCTCTGCCCCAAAGTCAAAATGACCGTGAGAGGCCAACACTTTAAATCTATCGGGGACATCATGCAATAACAGACACCAAGGGAAGAGGACTTCCAGACCTGCTGCAGTGTGTTTGAAGCAATGGGAGTATTTTAAGGGGTATGCATGGCAATGTGTCTTTTTCTGTCATAATTTTAAAAAATTTAAAGTCACTATCTTTTTTGATCACACCTTGCAAACAGTGGGTCCTAAGCTTGCACTCATTTAACCAACATCTGTGCCTAACCTCAGAACAAGGGCAGCCACAGCTTGGGCAGGGCCACACCCTCCCTGTGGGGCATAGTGAACTCAGGAAACAGTAGCTCCCGGCTGTATCTCACCCGAGTACAAACAACATCAGGAGGCTCAGGAGGCTGCGCGTAGTTGCGGAGGGCAAAGGAATAAAGGTTGTTACTAGTAGAAATTGGGGTGTTTTTTATTTTTTAATTTTTATTTTTTATTGTGTTTCATATGGGGTCTCACTACACAGCTTGGACTCAGAGTGACCCTGTTTTCAGCCTCCCAAGAGCTGGGGTGACAGGTGAGTCCAGGGCTGGGCCTGCGTGGTATGCAGTACCCGGAATTGGACCCAGGTCCTTGAGCTTGCCTAGGCAGGCACTTAGACCACTGAACTATCTCTGTGGCCCCTGGAGTG
Organism: Octodon degus; assembly: GCF_000260255.1. Taxonomy (NCBI): domain Eukaryota; kingdom Metazoa; phylum Chordata; class Mammalia; order Rodentia; family Octodontidae; genus Octodon; species Octodon degus. The sequence goes on from NW_004524681.1 coordinate 4,616,777, forward strand.
TTTTTTATTGTTATTTATTTATTTGATATATTTTTAAAAATTTTATTGAGAAACAAACAGCAATGAGACAGTTTCAAAACCAATTAATAGGACAGTTTCAATAATTAATATATTGCATATTGTTGTCTTCGTAGTGGTTATTCATAGTGTAAGATGCAGACATGATATCCTGTCTACAAACACTATTAATACAAATCTTTCTATTCATTGAATAGAAAAGTAGCTGTATATCTATCCTAACTATTTTGAATATACAGATACAAAATGGTCATTTGTATCCCTTTTGTTTAGTTTTGTCAGAGATGGGTATCCCCTTGCCATTTAAATATTGTAGGTGCATGAATACAGTGGCCGTGACTCATCCACATGGCTGACACTGACAAAGGATCTACAAAGTGCGGTACGGGGTTTCAGGGTAAATCCCGAGGGGATCTGACTGACCTTGTCAGATACAGAAGTTACATTTCTTGTCATATAGGTCTTGCTTTATCATGGTCTTAACCATGCAGCAGAAAAGCATAATAACGAGGTATAAAAAGTAAAGCCATATTAATATGCTGAGCTATAAAGGGCTCAAGCCAACAACTTCTGACATTGCCAGTCCTGTGGATAACCCACTACAATTATGGACTACGTGACTATATTGGAGTATTTTGCTCAATTCATGCACCTACAATATTTAAGTGGCAATGGGGTGCTTTTTAGTTGAGATGGCCCTCTTGAGGTCATCCTCGCAGAGCAAGAGCAAGGTTTTTCCTGGTGGCACAGATGGGGCCCGGCTCGGATGCCACCCAAGACGTTGATGATGACATCATCAGGGCACAGCCTCTACTAAGTCCCCAGCTCTGGAAACTGTCTCCCAGGACACTTAACTCTTTGCAGGTAGTTTACTCTTCCCACGGCACCAATCTTCCTTGGGTAGTTCAGAAAGCCCACGTTGCCTTCTGTGGACGCGTAGAACTCGTATACTTGGATGTCCCCAAATCTCCTGACAAATTCTCTCCACACATCTGCACGCAGGCCGTTGCCCAGGGCCACCCTTACTTTGTGGTCCCGATCATTCGGCTTCTGTAGCAGAAGGAGAAGAGAGGGACCAAGCTGAAACCTCACAGGGCCTCACTTACATATTAAAAATGATGACCTTTGTTCCCTGCATATTTAATTTATAGTAATAGTTGCCTTCTGTTTTGTTGCTGAGTGGCCCAGGCTGGGCTGAGATTTGTGGTCGTCCTGCCTCAGCCTCTCAGAGCACTGGAGTACAAGCATGTGCCACTGCACTTGGCTTAGCTGTCTTCGATTATGTTGGCTGCCAACGCACTATGGTGCACGCCTCTCCCACCTCCACAGGCATCTCTCCTCTCCCCAGTACAAGCCCTGTGGTCTGACTGCTAGAACTCAGACCTCATCACCAAAGACTTTGTTTTCCCATTTGTATCTTTTTAATTTGACTTTGATGTGCTTAGTGCATGTTAGCAGTACAGAATGGTGGGCTTTGGCTTGGCCTATTCACACAAGTGTGTAATACACTTTGATTATGTCTCTTTCCCCCAGAGCCTCCTTCCCTTCCCCTTGCGCCTTCCTCTTCTTCAAGAGCCTCCCCCCGTTGAGATTTAGGAGCAACATGAGACAACTGGACAGATCTAGACGCTGCCAGCCGCAAGCCCATACCCAACAGGATCTGCAAGCTAGTGTCAGCGCTCCGCGGGTGGGGCAGGCGCCTATCAGCATGCTGCTAGATGGAGGGCGGGACAATCTAGAGATGGACACTTTCTGCTACTAGAAGGAGCCTGGGCAGTGTTTCCCTGCTGTAGCAGCAGCCTTCACTTGGTGGCAAGAAAGGCCAGCCTGAATTCAGGCAAGAGGCAAGGGAGCCTTCCACACAGAGCCAGGGAGAGCAGCAAGGCTGGGGCCGGGGAGACCCAAGAGAGGAGCCGCAGGCACACCCCAGACACACTCCAGGTCACCAGGCCAGGCAGCACTGAGCAGCCACCGAGGCTGTCCCTGTGGGATGGAAGGTGAAGGCAGGGCGGAAGCTGGCTCCCTGGGGCTCAGGTGGCCTGGGAGGAGATGCTCTCCTACAAATGAGGACAAAGGAAAGCCTACTTGGAGCATAAGAATGGGACGGAGAGCTCCTGACAGCAACACAGGTGTGGGGAGGACTTCACCGTCCCCCCAACAATACGCTGCCAGAGGCCCAACCAAAGCGAGTTCTAACGCAGTTTACACTGGAAGCTGATGTACATGCCATAGGGACCACAGCCTGGCAGAAGACACAGGTCAGCAAGTCACAGGTTAGCTGGCAAATTCTGTCACCTCATGGACTGTGAGCAGAAAACAATGGAATGGGGTGAGACTGCAGGGTAACTAGGGCGCTCCTCTCCCACCCAATGATAGCTAGTCGGGTCACATGGTGACCGATCAAACTGGTGTTTACACTATTTCCCACCCTGTGAAGTCACTGTGAAGGATTCTGGAATGTGTGTTACTCTCTATAAAGAATAATTTGAAGAGCATGGCCGGCCGCCTGGAGGGGGACGTCAAGGCAGCAGGTGACTGCCAAGGCTGAGCAGACGCTCGACTGGTTTCCTGCAGAAGCAGCTGGTGGTCAAAACTCGAGTGGTGAAGCATGTTCAGGAGCTCTAACTGGACAGGTGGATAGGTTTGGTCACAGATGGAGATGGCCCTTGAGCTGTCTGCCGGGGGGACAGGTGCAGAGAGACCTCCAGTCAGGGCTCTTGGTCAGGGTCAGGGTCAGGGGCATCTCCTGAAAAGCACTCCAACGGGAGCCGGGCATTCTGGTGGCGTGGGGGTCTGCACTCTAGTTTGGCTCCCCACGTCCAGTGGTCAGGGAATGGGGGCTCCCTTTCCCACGGCCAAGTGCCGATGTGGAAGGAGGTTGCCTGTCTGTTGGCGAGGCCTAGTCTGACTCTGCCTGTGGTCCTGGTGCCCCAGTAGCTCTCCCTCACAGGCATTTCTGTGAGGATAAACTCCTGACGCACACCCTGACTAGGTGCCTCCTGCTCCCAGCCTGTTTGAGCAGCTCTGAAGCAACCTCCACACGGAAGCCCAGGGTCTGCCTGAAGCCGCATGCCACTTCCCCTGCACATCCTGCTTCCTGCTCATCCAGCAGACGCCTCTCCCCTCCTCCAAGGCTACTACACCTCTCGTCCTCCGCAGGCCTGGATCTTGGCTTTGCACATAGTGGGAGAGTAGCTGGCCTCGGCCAGGAAGCCCTCGGTCCCCCTGTCCTGTAGCTGGTGCCAGGCTGTGGGCACAGGGCAGGGCTCCGATGCAGGAGGCTCAGGTGCCCTGGGTACATGGGCAGCTGGCCAACGTCACAGGTGCAGCTGTCACCTGGGGTGGCAGTAGCTGGCTTTAGCATCACAATACCACAGGGTCAGTTTTCAGCACACACCAGGGATCTTATTACACCTGCAGAGGGGATTAAGGCTGTGTGCTGGAAATTTTGGGGGACACAGGAGGAGGTCCTGGAAACTTCTGAGGTGTCCAGTTCTCACCTTCCCTTTGGCTCTCTGGTGGTCGGAGTGGAAGGGGACTCAAGCTCTGCTTTCTTAGGGGACAGCGTGTTTCTCTGCCATCAAAGCCACACTTCCAAGGGACAGGCTTTAGGTCAAGGGTCACCTCATTTTTGTAAAGAAGGATCAAAGCTCCCAGGTCACATTCTTGCTGAGGTACAATTGGGGGCTTCTGCACACCTGGCTTTGGGATGAACGCTTGCTCAGATGTGGCAGGTTACAATGTGCCTTGCATTACCACTGGGGTATCGGAGCACTGGCTGACTCCTAAATGAGCCCAAGGCCACAAACACAGCGAAACTACTGCTGTTAGATTCAAATCCAAGCCTATCTGATTTCAGAGTGCTTTTTTTGTTATATATTTTTTAAATGTATTTTGGTGTAGGGTCTACAGTATCTCACTACACAGATCGGACTCCTAGTGATCCTCCTGTCTTCAGCCTCCCAAGCGCTGGGATTACAGGCGCGTGCCACCACACCCAGTCTGAATTGCCAGCTCAGTGTGCCCCGGAGGCAGGGCTGGCACAGCACACCGGGGATTGAACCCCCTGCGTCTGCCTAAGCAGTTGCTTTAATCCACTGAGCTATCTGGCCAGCTCTTTTTTAAAAAAAAAAATTTTTTTTTAAATTTTTAAGGAAAAATAGAATGAAACACCCAGTTTAAGAATCAGGTAGTACTGAAAGGCTCTTACTGAAGAAACTGGTGTCCCCTGCCTGTACTAGCGGTGCACACTTTGAACTCTGGTACCATTTCTTCATATCTTCACATCTCTAAATTAAATGCACGTTGGGCTGGTGAGATGGCTCAGTGGTCTAAAGCACCTACTTAGAACAAGCTCAGCAAAGCACAGAGACCACGGTTCAATCCCCCAGCACCACATGCCAGCCAGCCCCGCCCCCTGGTGGGCTGAGCTGGCCACACACACACACACACACACACACACACAAATAAATTTAAAAAATAAAATAAAACAAAATAAAATAAATTAAATGCATGTGTTGCTATCGCCTAATGCCTCAATTTTAGATTTCTAATTGTGCTTGACCAGGACACAGTGCTCCCTTGATCTATTTTTCCAGCGTCCCAAATTCTGGCTAAATCGATACTCAATGCTCATAAGATGTTGCCCATAACATACCAGCAATGAGCCAAGCAGCGTACTAGAGGTGCAGTCCTGAGTGTGTGTGTGCTCCTCCTGGAATGAATCTCCTCCCTGCCTGTGTGCTCCCCTATTTATTTCTGCTTGTCTTTCCTTACCCGCCAGCTTACAAGCATCATTTCCCTCCCTTGAGAGAAAGTCGCTGCCTGACGCACTTCCCTTTTCCCAGCCTGCCTCCCTGTGACCTGTTCCAGTCAGGACTAGCAGTTCTCTGGGCCTGGGCTCCCCTCGTCCTCTTCCTGGACGCCGTGCCTTTCTAGTTTTACTCTTTCAGCAGCAGCATGTGTAGAAGTCAGTTTTGTTGTTGCTGTTGAGACTTGGAGTGAAACAGTCTTATTCCACGCCTGGTTGCTGTTATATAGCTGGGTATAGAGTTCGAGGTGGGAGCTAACTTTGCTTTAGAATCTGAAAGCATCTTGCCTTTGCCTTTGTCTTCCTCCATATATACATATACACTGTCGTGAGCAATTCCAATATTGTTCATATAGAATCCCTCTCTCTCCCGTTTCTCCATCTCTCCCGCTCCCCCACTCTTTCTCTGTCTCTGCCTGCCCCCAACCTTAGATTCCATGTGGCTCTCACGTCTGAGTCTGCCTTCAGTCCTACTGCACCTGCCCTTGCCAGCTTTCAGCTTCCTGCACTGTGCAGCTCACAGCTGAGATGTCTTTTAGCTTCTTACTTGTTTTCCTTGTTTTTGGGTCACCTCCAAGAGGTGAAAGGTCTTCACTAATTTAGAAAATTCCTGATGCCATGTTTTTCAAAAAATTTAAGTTTTAATTCTCTCCTCACATGATATAGCATAGTGGGTTTTGTTGTGGCAACTGGCTCATGTCCGTATTCAATCTTTTTTTTTTTTTGTGGAACCGGGGATTGAACTCAGGACCTTGTGCTTGCCAGGTAAGTGCTTATTCTGAGCTATCTCCCTGGCCCCATTCAATCATTTTTGTCTCCTGTGGATCCTCCCATCTTTTCTGATTCTCTTCTTCATGTCTACCTTCTACTTTCCTGTCAACTCTCTCTTTTTAAAAAAAGATTCCTCAAGCCTGGTGTGGTGGTGCATGCCTGTGACTAAGCACTTGTGAGACTGAGGCAGGAGGATCGCCATGAGCTCAAGCCTGGGCTACATTCTGAGTTCAAGGCCAGCCTGGACTACATAGTGAGATCTCGTTTCCAAAAATATTTAAAAAAAAAATCCTCATATAAGCCTATACTCTTCAGCTTTCTGAGTCTGGCTTATTTCACTAAACGTGATAGTCTCCAGCACCGCCCATTTTCCTGAGAGACATGACTTTGCTTTTCTTGAGGGCTGAGTAATATTTTGTCCTGAATATGGACCACATTTTCTTATCCACGGATGAGCACCCAGGCTGGGCCACAACTCACTGCTGCGAAAGGTGCCAGGTCAAAGTCTCACCCCCTGCGCTCTTTTCTGGCCTGCCCTCCTGGAGGCACCCCTGTCCCCACCTCCTCCCTACCGATCCAGAGCTCAGCTCCCAGCCATCTGCACGGGGCCTTCCGGAAGGGTCTTGTCGTGCTCACACTGAAGTTGCACTCAGCAAAGCCAAGCCCTGGGCTGCAGCCTCCCACCCCACCTCGCTGCTGGCGTCCCCCCACGCCAGCTCCCTGACCCACCAGAGCGCCCAGTCTGCCTGTTGGAGGACGCTGCCCCCTTCAAGCCTCCCCTCCTGCGAGCCCTCCCGACTCCCCTCTGGTCAACCTTCCCCTTCCTGGTCAGCCTGGTACTGTCACAGGCCTCTATCCTGGTTCCCACAGGTGAGGGGACTTGGGCTGGGCCACACCACGGAGTCACCTTGGTGGGAAGTGAAGGCAGAGGCCGGTGGTCTGTTCAGATATTCCTGCCCCTTCCAAATAGCATGGGTTTTACTTTTTTAAAAATGTATTTGGTACAGGGTCTCTCTACCCAGTGTGGACTTGTAGTGATCCTCCTGTTTTCAGCCTCCTGAGCACTGGGATTACAGGCATGCGCCACCACACCTCGACTCAGTGGCCCACTCAGTGCGCCTAGGGGGTGGGGCTGGCACAGCACGTGGTGCCAGGATTGAACCCTGGTCACTTTGCTTGTCTAAGCAGGTGCTTAGTCTGCTGAACTATCTTGCTGGCCCCAAGGCTTTTATTTGTAGCTCCAAAAGTTTGTGTGTGTGTGTGTGTGTGTACATGTGTGGGCGTGTGTATGAGTGCTTATGTGTTCTCACTGGGGTCTTGGCACCAAGCTACAATCTAAGACACTGTGGTTCTGAAGACAAAGTCATGCTAAAGTTGCTAAATCCAGGTTTGAAGGTGCAATCCTCCTGCATCAGCCTCCCAGAATGCTGGGATTCTGGGCCTCACCATGGCGCCTGCTGCTAGAACTCCAGTAGACCCCTTCCTCTCCTCCCCCACCTATTTACATTTCTCACTTTAGCTCAGCTCCTAAATGGAGCAGAGAAACACTCAGTCCTACCAATTTCTTGTTCCAATCAATTCTTGTTTTCTTTGTTGGGCATGGAGGTACCCAGCAACAGTCCCAGCACTTGGGAGGGGGAGGCAGGAGGGTGGGTCAACACCAGTCCAAGGCCACTCTGGGCTACAATAAGTTGAAGGTCGGCCTGGACTACACAGAAAGACTGTGTTTCAAATAACAACAACAACAACAACAACAACAACAACAACAACAAAAATTTTCCCTACAAGCCCTTATTTTTAGGCACCTACATGGGGATTTGTTCACTAAACATTAAGTAGCAGCTTCCTGTATGTCTTTGGTATTTGGGAGGACAAAGAGCAACATGTGGCTCCTGATTTTAAAAAGTGACAGCCTTGGAAGGAAGGGAGGTAGGAAGAGGCACACAGCTGCTACGTGCGGCCGTGCACTACAGGGTTGCGGAGGTGTGAGGGCAGGGAGCGAGCACTCGGTCGAGAGCCTCAGGCGGGCTCAGCAGATGAGGGAAGGTTGGAGCTTGGCTTTCCATATGCGAAGAGGGGAGGGAGGTCGATGCAGAGGGTAGGATGTGGAGACAGGGACAAGGCAGGGAGCGGTAGTCACAGTAAAATTAATGTGATCAGTGCCAGGTCAAGCACTTCATCACGACAAACACGAACTAAGCAGAAAACTGCTACCTCCAAATAATCAGCTGGAGGCCCACGCTACTCCAAGTCACCTGAATTCCCTTTTTAGACAGGGTCTTGCTATGTAGTTCAGACTGGCCTTGAACTCACTTTGTAGCCCAGGCTGGTCTCCAACTCGCAGTGATTCTCCTGCCTCAGCCTCCTGAGGGCTGGGATTACAGGCGTGTGCCAGCATGCCCAGTTTGAGCTCCCATCTCATCTATCTCAAAAAGATAATAAAATGTGAGCAGTGTTACCGAGGGTGTGTTGCATAAATACCGGAGCAGTTCACCGATGTACTGAATGACAGTCACGTCGTATTTTCTGCAGTCGTCCCAAAACTGGCTGGCTGAAAATTTCTTCCGCAAAACCAATGTAGCACCTACAGAAGAAGCACAGAAAGTGTCAGTATAGAGATGCCACGGGACAGCTTCCCAATTATATTTGACATTTTTCAGAGGGAGAGATTTTAAAATGACCTCTGTTCAGAAATGCTAAGTACATATTAAACTCTGTACATAAAATGAACATGATATGGAGAGAGACTGGGAGAGGGAGAGCGAGAGCGAGAGCGAGAGCGAGAGCGAGCGAGCGAGCGAGAGAGAGAGAGAGAGAGAGAGAGAGAGCGCAAAAGCACAATTCTCCTTGGGGGTCAGGGTTGAGAAGGACATATTTTAGAGAAGGAGGAATCCAAGTTAAGGACATGGAGAGAGATGAGAGATTGTAGGCAGAGACAAAAGCTCGCGCCAAGTCCACGTGGCCTGGAAGGGGTCTGGAGAATACCACAGATGTGGCAGACAGAATAATGGCTCCCCGAGAGGTCCACATCTTCATCGCTGGCACCTGAGAATATGCCACCTTCAGTGGCAGAAGGGATCTCGTAGGGGCCATCAAGTTAAGGGTCTGGAGACAGGGAGGTCATCCTGATGATCTGAATGTGCCCAGTGCAGTCACAAAGTGCTTGAAGGAGAGGACTTCTGCTTACCAGGAAGTCTGCTGTGTTGTTGGAAGCTGCTGAGTTTATGGTTAAGTTGTTACAACAGCAATGGGAAACTAACACAGAATTCTATTTAATTATAGGCATTCGAGTAAAAGTGACTTATAAAACTCCTGTTAATCGTTTTTCATGTTACTGGTTTAGCATTCCTCCTAAGGATACCAAACCCCAGTGCTTTAGAGGAGACCTGCTTTCTTTTTCTTAACTAGCGCCTGCTCTCCTTCGGCGTGTGCTTTGGTACTGTAGTCACGTGCTCTTGGCAGCTCAGCACTGGCCCAGGCTGGGGGCTCTTTGTTGCTTGTGGCCAGCGCTGACCAGCTGGGTATTCTGGAGCTGAGCAGTCCCTGGGTGGGGAAGGGAGCAGAACGTGGCCATCGAATGGTGCCACCGTGGGCACCGTCCGGGGGCTAAACATGGAAGCTTTGCTGCTCCAAGTCGGGAGGATCTGAAACTCAAAGTCAGAGCACCAGCAAATCCAGCATCTGGATCCAGTGACCTTGGAGGCCTCGCCTCTGAGTCACTGCCGTGAGGCTTAGGGCTCCAATATAGGGACCTTTTCAGGGTAGACACAGACGTTCTGTCCACGACATGCATATGCATATGCATACATGCAAGGGTGTCTCTTGGAGATAGGGTCTCGCTATGCGGTTCAGGCTGGCCTAGATAGAGCTCACTTCATAGCCCAGGCTAGTCTCGAACGCGTAACGATCCTCCTGCCTCGGCCTCCTGAGTGCTGGGATTATAGGCATGTGTGCACACGTGTGCATAGTATTATATAACATTTCACATGCATACCTTTTTAATTTTTTTTTTTTTTGGAGAGGGGCCGGCTTAGCCTACCCTGGGGGCAGGGCTGCTGGGGGCAGGGCTGGCATGGCATGTGGCGCCAGGGATCGAACCATGGTCCTTGTGCACTTAGCCTAAGCTTGCCTAAGCAGGTGCTTTAGACTGCTGAGCTATCTCGCTGGCCCCCACCTGCATATCTTTTAAATATCTAATTTATTTATTTTGATATAGAGTCCTGCTACACTGTTCAGACTCTTAGTGATCCTGCTGTCTCAGCCTCCCCAGTACTAGGATTACAGGCGAGCGACACCACACCCCGTTTCGGGCCAGCATGTGTGATCAAACTGGGGTCCTTGTTGCCAGGCGGCTCTTGGACCGCTGAGCTATCTCCCCAGCTCTAAATGTTTGTTTAAAATGCAATGTCATATGGGAGAACAAGTTAATTTTTTTTTTTTTTTTTTTTTAAATCTCATTCCAAGAGCTAGAGGGAGCTTCCTGGGAGAGGGCTGTGGGCCTGAGTCTGGTACAAAAGCTGTGTGAATCCCTGGAGGGAGGCGAATAGCGACTCCCACTGAGCAGACAGTGTGAGAACGAGAGGAAGGGGCTGGCCGGCCCGGTAGTCTCGCGAGAGCAGAGGGGCCGTGGGCAGGGAAGAAGGAGGACTGCAGACCCCAGGAGAAGTTTATGTCCGCCGCTGTGAAGTGGGAAATGATTCAGGGAATTAGTCATGGCATCTTAGAATCTGCTGTCTTAACTGGGTAAAGGCACAAAATATTTTCTAAATGCTTTTTTTTTGTTGGTACTGGGGATCAAACTCGCGACCTTGCGCTTGCTAGGCAGGCGGTTAAGCCGCTGAGCTATCTCCCCAGGGCCTCATGGAATAAATATTTTAAAGGAATTTGTTCCTAGAGATCCTGAAAAAGTACCACATTGTATTATTTTTAAAAAGGCAGACATGAGAACACAATTTACTTCAGAGGCTCGGCTGGCCCGTGCCTTGCTGGCCCGTGTCTAGCAGGCAGGAAAGGGGCAGAGTTGTGGCACCCTGGTTGGCACAAGCAGGCGTGGCGGGGCGCCGGCGGGCTTACCGTTCACGATGCAGCCGTGCAGGCCTATCATGAGCGCAGCGCTGTGGTACAGGGGCAGCGTGGTGTAGATGACGTCGTCGCTCCGAAACCCGCTGGCCATCGCCAGGCCAGTTGCGTACCAAATGCGGTTATGATTGATCATGGCAGCCTTTGGGAGACCTGGGCAAGAATGTAAGAGAAGCCCAGTGAGCTTCGACGGCCGTGCACAGCCTGGCGGAGAGGTCTGGCTTGGGAAGATCCGCATCCCGGGTGTGGGGAGCCGCTGGGGTGGGCAGGAGCACTTGGAGGTGGCACCGGGATTTCTCATCTAAAGGGCCAGAGAGTAACCCTGTTGGGCTTTGTGGGGTCCTTTGCTTGTGGCGCAGGACTCAGCTCTGTCACTGTGTCCGGAATTAGCCACGCACAGAGGTAACAGTAAGCGTGGCTGCTTTTCAATAAACGGTGTGCACAAAGGCACGTCAGGGCCCCTCCGGCCTGTAGGCGCAGTGGGCTCGCTCCTGGGTCAGGCAGGCCTTTCGGCTACACATCGATGCTGGGATGGGAGGGAAAGGAAGGAACGAGCATCGCGCTGCTGTGGTGTGCTTCCTACTTGGCAAAATTCCATTTAATTTTCACATCAAATTTAAGAGCTCAGTAGAATTATATCCTCGGATCCACAGATGAGAAGGTTAAAATGGAGAGAGATTAAATATTTTAGAGAATAAATACCCCACCGTTCCGATCACCTTCCTTCATAACCGCTTTTACTGATTTCTTATGTACTATTCCAGGGTTTCCTTTTATAAATATGAACCTTGGCTCAAAGGAGTTTGGCTTTGAAGGTCATGCTGTGAAGGGCATATCTGTGAGATAAGCTCACTGGAGTGGGACTGCAGGGCGGAAGACGCAAGCCTGTCATTTAGACAGGTGACTGCCACACCCCCAGCTCCAGTACTAATGTTAAGAAACAGAAGAAAGTATCCATGAACCAACTGTAGTCACCTGGGACAAGGATCCTTTGGGTAGGAGAAGTTTTGAATCAATCAATCAATCAATCAATCAATCAATCAATCAATCTTTTTATATCTGTTGTTCTGAAGTACTTCCAGAACTTTTCTAACCTAAGATTTTATATTAAGGGACACATCAGACAACTCAGGAACTATTACATAATTTTGCGCTACTGATTTTTAAAGAACAGGAAAAACATTTTTGCTCTCTCATTAGCTCTTACATGAGCTAATTAATTATCAGAAACTTAGCAAATGTTTTACAGATAACAAAGCATGAATTCCACTGCCTTCCAATCCAATATACTGTCAACTGGAGTCATGGGACTCTGTCAGGCTATGTCGTCTTTCTTTTTCTCTGCACTGGGACTGTCATTTTCTTGCCAAAACAGGGGCTGTGAAGCTCGGCAGCTCCCTGCTTGGGGTGGAGACCAGAACTTCCTCATCATGAACCCAAACCTCATTTTATCACCATTTTTTTTTTCAGAATAATTGTTTCCTAAATAAAGCTTAAAATTTAAACTATTCTATGAGGTGATGATAAAAGTCCTGTGATAAAAGAAGGTAGCGTCTGTATGCAGCAGAAGCCGGCGGCTGCTGGTGTCCTGACTCTTCCATTGGCGTGGCAGGCGTGGCTGCTTTTCTGTGGACCTGGGGCTGCAGCGCTTGGGCTTTGTGCCGAGCTGCGTCCACAGCCCTTCTTATTTCCTATCCTGAGACAGGGTCTTGCTGAGCCACTAGGTAGCCCAGACTGGGCTTTTACTGCTGATGCTCCTGCCTCAGCTTCCCAGAGTGCTGGGATTACAGGTGTGCACCCCCATTTCTGGCTAGTGATGCCTACCTTCAGACAGGTGAAACAGGGCACACACGATGGTTTTAGGCACCAGCTTCACCGTGTCAGTGTCAGCCTCTGCTTGCCTCCTCATTTGCTGAATGGAAATACTCTGTGAAGGCGGCGTGGGACGCAGGACCTGCATTCACGCAGAACTCAGCGGCGCCAAGGTCCGCTGGGGACGCCCATGGGGGCCAAGGAAAGCACCCCCGCCGCTGGCGCTGCGCTAACAGGCTCGCAGGAGCCCGGCCTCGCCTGTAACTTTTGATTATCCTAAGGAGATGGCATGTGCATGTTCCTGCTTGGATTATGCTAACATTTTAATCGAAAGAGACCAAAGATTCTTCTAATTTCACTTTCCCAGTGATAATCACAAAGCCAGCATGCTGGGGACAGCTTCCCGCCCTGCTCTCCCGTGAGCCCTGGGCCCCACAGCGTTGCGTTTGTCCGAGTCCACCAGGAGGCGTGGCCGGCAGCGCCGCGGACTGCGCCTAAGTGCGTGCGTGCGTGCGTGCGTGCGTGCGTGCGTGCGCCGTCAGCACACAGGCTGAGCCCCGGCCCGCGCGCTTCCCAGGCAGGGCAGCTCCCAACGCCGCGTGGCTGCCGAGGCTGTCAGATGGGGGCACGGCGCCACCTCAAGAGTGGCAGGAACGCCATCTGCGCAGGGCCGCGCAGCCCTGGGACAGCGGCCGCGAGACTCTGGCACACGGGCCGCTGGCTTTTCTTTTAAGACAAAAGATGCTAGTGCACAAGCTGTTTTCCTAAACTAAAGCCTCGGCATCGAGGCTTCACTGCAGTGCTGGGGTGCTGTGACACATTCGTGGTTCTGGGGGCAGTTTGGGCACTCCACCACTGTCCTCGGAGGGCAGCTCCTCATACTGTCCTTGCTGTCACCTTGAACCACACTGTGGTGTTCCCACGACACTGTGGGAGCACAGTGGCACACTTTTGGAAGAATCTAGATTAAATGAAGTACTGTATCTTACTGGTGTACCAAACAGTTTAAGTCAATGCCACATGGGAAAATTACATAGGGAAATATTTATATAAACAAATATATTTTTGGGAAATACATAAATATCATGCTTGGGTGTCTTCTCTATGCATAACTATGTATTATATGTGGGCTCTGGGTATAGCTGATCAAAATGTAACAGAGTCCCCCAGGGCCACCTCTCATCTATCATCATATTTTTGGGGTGTGGTACTCAGAATTTGAATATGTGCTAGGCAAGTAGTCTACTACTGAGCTAGATCCTTAACCCTGTACGTTTTACTCTGAGACATGGTCTCCCTGAACCTCACTAAGTTGCCCAGGCTGGCCTTGAACTTGCAGTCCTCCTCCTCAGCCTCCTGAGTTGCTGGTGTCACAGGTGGACACTGCCACACTTGCTACAGTTCTTTTTTTCCCCCTTCTGTATTTTAGGGAAGAGTCTACAGGGTGTTCAGGGTCTCACTGCCAGATTGGACTAACAGTGATGCTCCTGTTTACAGCCTCCCAAGAGCTGGGATTACAGGCGCACGCCACTGCGCCCAGTCTCAATCACTGTTTCAGTGCGCCCTGGGGCTGTGCTGGCACAACAGGCCCCTGGGATCGAACTCCCAGCCCCTGTGCCTGCTTGCAAGCGCTTTAATCTGCTGAGCTATTTGGCTGGCCATTCAGCTGCAGTTCTTGGTTAATTCCTTTATCTGTTCTACACAGACTCTGGGGAAGTCTTTCTAGCTGGGAGAAACCCACATAGCATCATACTCAGTGAAATAAGATCAGTTCTCACGGGCAAAGAGCTAAATCCCCAGAAGTATTAAGTAGCAGATAAGTTTTGCCAAAGAAAGGAAATATTTAAAAACGGAAGCCCATACTTAGCTCCTTCGGGGCAGCTCTGTTTTTTTTTTTTTTTTTTTTTTAATTCTTTTTTTTTTTTAAACTGGGAATTGAACTCAGACCCTTGAGCTTGCCAGGCAAGTGGTTTTTTTTTTTTTTTTTTTTTTTTTTGCAAATCCCGCCTTGCGCTTTGTACCTGTGGTTCCAGAAGTGTAGATGTACAACGCAGGAGTAGAAAAGGTGACCTCGCACCTCCAGGACTCTGGGACAGGGTCCGACGACACTTCATCCACTTTGTCCAGGAGCGAGTCGACACCCTCAGTGCTGGATGTCCTGCTGACGTAATAGAGGGATACCCCGTCTTTCTTCAAGCTTGGCAGCACCTCCTCAACCGCATCTTGTAGTTCTTCATTTAATAAAAACCCAAACACACGAGTCAGTCTATTAAGTTTCTGTGCAGGGCAACGAGTCTCACAAGCAACAGCTTTTGCTAGAACGTGTGGACAGCAGGAGCAGCGCCTGCAGCGGCGCAGCTTTTCACGCAGAATTTGCCGCATTTGGAGAGGAACGGCCAGGCTGCCGTGTTGGAGGGCAGGCTGGGGTCAGCGGCTTCCTAAGCAGGACAGGGCTCGGCTGAAACCTCTCCTGGTGGGGAAGCCACACAAATGGGTCCGTGGATAGAAACCAAGACCTCGGAATGCGTAACTTTTGTGCATAACTGGTATGTAGTTACACTGAACCAGGAATTAATTTAGCCGTGCCTAATATGTGCCCACACAACCAGAAATTTTTATTATATCTTATTTAAAAATTTATTTATTTATTTATTTTTTTTGTCTTTTTGCAACAGGGCTTCATTACGCAGTTCAGGCTAGCCTTGAACTTACTATGTATCCCAGGCTGGTCTCAACTTGCCACGATCCTCCCGCCTCAGCCTCCCGAGTGCTGGGATTACAGGTGTGTACCACCATGCACGGCAAAAATTCTTTAGAAAGGAAAATTCTTAAGAAAAAAGAGGGCTGGAAAAAACAAGATGTGGCAACCAGCAAAGATGGGAGAAGCCAAATTTGTAGGACATGTTTTTGAACACATCAGTAATACACCGTTCCATTAGGAAGGCTTAGCTGATAGGAAAACTGAGTCTAAATTTCATAAGCCCTTTGTCTGATCTAGATAAAAGAGGACTGGTAATTCAGAGCAGTGTTTTGCAAACTGTAGGTCATAGTACAGTGACCTACAGTTAAGATCATTCAAACCGACCGATGTTATCATAAATTTACATAGAAGGAAGCAGACAATTTCAGGCTGTCCCAAACATAGTAAAAGCTAAATATTGTATTTAAAAAGTTTTGCTTGAGTTCTGTAGGTGCGTGGGTACTAGATCAGACATACACCAAATTCATACTGGGTCAGGCAAAAATATCTTCAACATTCTGATTTAATATGCAAAGCTCATTTCCTGTTTGCTCCTTGCACATGGGGATTTTTTTTTGTGCTCTTAATCCAGAGGTGAGTCTCTTTGATGTGTACTTGTCTTGACTCCCAATAACCACAGTAAACAAGCACATTAACAGGAAAGCGACCTGGTACCCCAGGGAATCCCCACGGGAAGGGAAGCCCTGGCTCACTGCGTCTGCTGATTTCCAGATGTTTGTGTATGATGTCTCCCTCAAAATAAGATGGATCCCTGGGACAGATGCACTTAGAGTTTTAACATGTTTACACAAAGGTGCTTGGTAGAAATAAATCAAACAGTACGAAAAGGGTTTCTAAGGAAAATCAGCTGGCTCTGAAGCTCTTGCTAACTGGGACAACTGCGTGCAACTATTCATTCATTTATTTATTTAGTACAGGGTTCTTCAGGGTCTCACTACATAGATCAGACTCATAATGATCCTTCTGTTTCCAGTCTCCCAAGCGCTGGGATTACAGACGTGCACCAACATGCCCAGTTTTAGTTGTCATCTCAGCATGCCCAGGGGGTGGGACCGGCAAACATGTGGTGCCGGGGATTGAACCCCAGTCCCTGCATCTATGTAAGCAGGCACTTTAGTTCACTGAGCTATCTGGCCGGCCCAATGTGCAACTTTAATTTTTTTCTTTTTTTTTGGCAGTCACGCCTCCATCACCAAAAAGAATGACTTTCCTGCTATGTTTGGCCTCTCAGTTTTTCTTGAGACAGGGTCTTGCCATGTAGTTCAGCCTGGCCTTGAGCTTCCTACATAGCCCAGGCTGACCTCCAGTTCACAGCAAGCCTCCCACCTTCGTCCTCCGATGGCTGGGACTCCAAGGTGTGCCACCACACCTGGCTGGTCTATCAGGTTTGCTCCCACTCCTCCTTCATGGTTGCCCACCCCCAGCAGTCATTACTGCCACTTTCTGTTGCCTAGGTTAGTGGTACTGCCATCTATTCTGAGAACATAAGTCTGTCTTCCCAGGGTTGTACGGGGTTGTTGTAGTGCTAAAATGCAGTGACCAGGCCCCCCACCCCTGGAATGTGACAGAGTAAAGAGCTCTGGAATCCACCGCTACCCACTTCCCTTGCTGGCTCGGTGTTCTACCAGTCCCAGCTGGCTGTCACTCTGGAATTCTATTTCCCCACGATGGTCAGGTTAGCCCTGCTCCACCCTCCATCCACTTCCTCTATATTTATTTATTTGTTTTTGCAGTACCAGGGATTGAACTCTAGATTGCGCTTGCCAGGCAGGCGCTTATGCTGCTGAGCTATCTCCCTGGCCCCCTCCACTATTTTAAACTTAAAAAAAAAAAAAATAATGTTTTGGGAGTCCAATTTGCAGCTCGTAATGCAAGTGTTCACTGTGAGGAGTTGGAGCACATCTGTAGCACACCCCAGTTCTTATTTCTTCTCCTTCCCCTCCCTTCTCTCTCCTTCCATTCTTTGCTTTGTGATCCTCAGCACTTTGCGATGGAAACTCTGGTCCTTAGCCCTTGCTGGACTCGGGCCCTCCCCATGTCCTCCCTAGATAACCACAGTGGCCCGGGGTCGAGCCCTTGCTGCCTACTTGCCTGCTTCCCTATGGCCCCGCTCTCAGGGACACCTGTCACCACCCCACCCTGGCTGCCCATCCTGGGGACAGACAGCTCCACTCTCTGTTCCCGAGGTCCTCAGTACTTCCCTGTCTCCTCACTGGCCTTTCCCTGGTCATCTCCCACTGCCCATTTCTCAGGTGTCCCCCTCAGGTCCCTGTGGGCTGACCCTGTACCACCTTGTCCAGGCTCTTTCATCTGCTAGGAAGGTCCTCTCACTCAGTCACCTGGAAAATTCTTGCTGTTCCTTCAGGGCCGGGGACAGTTTCTTTCTGTTCTGTTTGCTTTCTCTGTGCAATTAGCCGCTTCCTCCTCCAGCTCCCTGAGGGCCTGCATGTGTGTCTGCCAGGCTCCTGGCACCGCGACACCTTGCCACCCTGCCCTTTGCTTCTCTCCTGTTCGACAGCAGGAGCTTTGAGACTAGGGGGTCCTAACTTAATCCTTATTGCACCCTAACAGGACGTGTGTGCTAAGTAGGTCTTTGTGTTTTGTTTCTCTTTCCTCCCTCCCTCCCTCCCTTCCTCCCTCTCTCCCTCCCTCCCTCCCTCCTGCCCATTCTCCCTCCCTTCCTTCTTTCTCTCTATGGAGCTCCATCTTCCACATGCTGCCCATGCCTTCTATACCTCAAGTACACTCTCAGCCCTCGGTGAAGGTTTATCATGGAGAGAATCTGCAGGGGAGAGAAATAAGCTAGAGCCCCTTATTTACGGGATTCAGATGGTAACAACACTGGGAGTTGACTAATTCATATGAAATAAAATATAAACATAAAATGAAGTAATTTCTGCCACACAGGTGTACCTCACACACAGAGCGGGTTCCTTGCAGCACGCGTCTGTCGTCTCCTCTGAAGGAGAGGCCACGGTCCCTGCCCTGCACAGTGCACCCATCTCCTCCAGGCTGTGGTGCAGAGTTGATCCGGGCAGTGACCAGAGCTTCTGGGGCTTTCCTCCCACGTCAGACGCAGGGGGCCGCCTCTCCTTGCTTCACTTACAGACACTGATGTAAAGCTGAGGTTTCAGTGGCAATCGGGACGGGGACGCTGCTGTCAACTGCCTGGCTGATACATCCTGTCTCCGCAGCGAGGCTCGTGCTTACGAGGCTTTGCTTTTGTGCTCAATTCTCCTTGCTCTTCTCGGGAATTCTCATTGTAAAGTGTGCTCGCTGCAGAGTGGTGGTCAACCTGGACATCTAGGCTCAAGTGATTCTATTCGCTCGGCTGCGTCCCTGGGATAGCTGTAGCAGAGCTCTGGGGAGCGGACCTGCCAGGGCCACTGGAGGCCGTGGACAGAAGGAAAGGCTGGCCGGTGGGGCAGCCACACCGGCGGCTCTCTCAGCTGGTCCTTAGATCCCACAGGGACTCTGGCCTTGGCTGTCCCAAATTAGGGAGGCAGCCTGCGCCCTTGTGCCTGCCTGTCAGTCAAGGTTGAAGGCAGAAGGCATGGTGTTCTACCTGGGGCAAAGCAGCTCTCTTCAGCCCAAGGCGAGCTCCTGAAAGGGTCATCTGAGGACCCTGCCAGCTAAGGAGCAAGTGTCACAGTCCCTGAGGACGTGACTGGCTGTGCTACGCCTGGCAGCCCTACTACCAAAGGAGCTGTGCTGCTCTCACTTGTTTGCAGCCCTTTGCAAGCAGCTTTGCATATGTCCCTTCCCAGCCCAGTTGCCTTGTTTCTGCAAGCAGGACAGAGCCTGGTTGCCGAATGCTGTGCACCAAATAAAAGAGCCCAGTAGGGCCCCCGGGGTCCCTGCATGACGCTGCCCGGCCACTTAGGTTCAAGTGTTGGTAAAACACCTTCACCCCTTGGGGAAGGCTGTCTGCCACCGGCCCTGTGCTTGCCAAAGCACAGAAATCACTTGTTTCCTTTTTTGTTTTCTGATGAAGAGCATAAGCTCAGGCTTCATTAAAGTCTGGGTATGAGAAACAGAGTCCTGAAAAGTTGTCTGAAGGGCACAGAATAGGTCCAGCAAGTCTCACTAGTCTAACTTTAAACTATGATTACATTTGAGCAACGGGAACTTGAATAATCACAACACCTGTACCCATCCATACCCAAGTCTCTTTTTTCCCCTGGTTTCTGGAATCAAGCTCATGACCTCACACTTGCCCAGCAGGCATCCTGTTGCTGAGCTTAAACCACACCCCACAAAAGTCTTTTTTTTTTTTTTTTGCGGTACCAGGGATCAAACTCAGGACCTTGCACTTTCCAGGCAAGCACTTATTCCGCTGAGCTATCTCCCCAGCTCCTCTGGTCTGTCTTGTTCAAAATAAAATTAAAAAGACAAAGTCAAGGTGGGACACTACCCTCTCTCCCACCCCTCAAGGTTTTTGAGGAAGAAAGACTAGAGATATCAGAATAACCTAAGCTGTTCCTGTAAAGCAGGGAGAGGACAGGCAAAGAGCTGACGGAACCCTCATCAAGGTGTTGGGAGGCACTGGGCTAAGCCCGCAGCTTTCCAGAGGGAAAGACCCTCTCCTTAGTAGCACATCTCTCTGGGTGGGTGACTTATGGACCGACTTAGTTAAAACCAACCAACAACAAAACTACAACAACAACAAAAGATCAATCGAGCAGCCAACCCACTAACCACATGACAACAAATTCAAAACACAAAGTAGTTCTAACACAGCCGCTGGAGACAACACAAAAGGAATTCTCACAGTGACATCTGTAACTGACTGTGACTGCTTCTGGTAGCTTGAAGCAACAGTATTTAGTAACCCATTGTGTGGCTCATACCCCGATACACAGTGCATCAGAAATCTCCTCAGCTAGGGATGCGCATTTGGCCTCTCCCTCCACCCCACAAATCACCTCAGGTCAAAAA
Organism: Octodon degus; assembly: GCF_000260255.1. Lineage (NCBI taxonomy): Eukaryota > Metazoa > Chordata > Mammalia > Rodentia > Octodontidae > Octodon > Octodon degus. The sequence goes on from NW_004524681.1 coordinate 4,636,966, forward strand.
CGATGTCAAAGGTTAAATTCCAACAGAAGCAAGTAAGTTTCACAGTGAAACACCTACTCACTTGACATCTATGTAATTAAATAAGGCACTTGAACTGGGCATGGCTGGCAGCAGATGCTTGTAACTGCATCGCTCAGGAGGCCGAGGCAGGAGAATTGCTGCGAGTTGAAGGCCAGCCTGAACTACACAGCAAGACTCTCTCTCAAAAAATGCCCCCCAAATAAAAAACAAAGCAAAACAAAAAATTAATTTACTTGATACCATTTTCCATTACCTTCAGTTAAGGTCCTTGTTTATATGAACTCTTGTTTTTCAAATAGCCCTGGAATTAAGGGTCACAAGGTCACACCAGGTTGTACCAGGCCTTACATAATTGTTCGCACCTGATATCCATAAGCAGCCACGAGCCCTCTACTGAGTGTGTCTGTCCTTATTTCTCAGGCAGTGGGAAGGAGATCTTTTTCAAACAATGTCTGCTTTCTCACTGTGCACAATAGCCTGGACTCTATCCCTCTTCAGACTTAATAGCGCTGACAGCTGATTCAGAGTTTGTTTTGTTCTCACCTCTTCCTGCCTTCTTGATTCGACAGAGAATGAACTTCATCCCCACACGCGATAGCTGTGCGCTAGGGGATTCTTGGGAGATTCTTACCACCGCCCTGGCAACCTTCAGTTATGAGCAGGGTGAGGAGAAACATGGTGGAGGACGGACTTGAAACAAGCTCCCCGTGTGGACCCTGGGCTGCTGGGCTGGGCTCTCAGCCCCCGAACATTACTCACTTGATGCCTGAGTGTCCCCCGCCTTTTACAGAGTCCCCCCACTGCCCACGGACAGGCCCCAGTGTGGTCCTGGCCCATCCTGTGCTCAGCACCTGCTCCGCCTTTCCATTCAGACCTGGAGAGAGCTTCTCCCTTCTACTGTCAGCCCACTGCCTGCGGGCTGGACACTGGGTGGAGCCCGGGCAGTCAGTCAGCCTGTGCTGAGGTGAGGCTCAAGCTGAGGAGAGTGACTTGAGTTGGTTGGTTTTTTTTTTTTTTTTTTACATCAGGATGTATTTAATTTTATTATGTCATTTTTCATGCCCTCATGCCCAATTTAACAATTCTTAAGTATCGGAAGAAATCCAACCAAAATGGTGGAACCTACTGACTCAACAGTTGTTTTGTGCCTGCTGTGGGCTTGGTACTGGGACAAAAAGGAGGAAAAAGCAAAGGCAGGAGCTCAACGGGCCAGGTTCTGTTTAGAACAAATCTGAGAGGGACTGCCCTGGCACTTAGGCTAGACTGGGAAGCCTTGTCTGGGACAGGAGGTCTCTTATTGGGTCATGAGTACAACGGAGGCCGTGAAAGGTCGAAATGGGATTTAGGTGGGGCAGAGTTCAGTGGAAAGGACTTGTGCCACCTGCCCAGGAGCAGGCTTGAGAAGGCACAGGGAGTGGTAGCTGCCGGGCAAGAGCAGGGCTGAGGAATGATGGGAGTTACGGCGTGTAGCCGCTAATGTGTGGGCCTTATCAACCACGGTCACAGTCTTAGCAGGTGTCAAGGTATAGTGTGACAGCACAGGACTGGCGTGGTCAGCCTAGGGTGGCAGCAGTCAGAGCCCTTCACACGGTATCGCTAGAGCCTCGCTCTAAGACACATGAGAGAATGCCAAGCCATTGAACAAGGCGCACTGATGCTGTGGGCGGCCCGGAGAGCAGAGAAGAGTGGAGATCAGACTCTCTCAGCTCTGCTCCCGCACTGAGGTGTCAGACAGTCATCTCTCACTGCTTCTGCCCATTCTGTCCTCTCCAGGTCCCCAGTTTCTCTACACTCAAGACCTTTCAGTATTCAGATTCAATGAATGGTCACGATTAATGTGCATCCTGCTGTGGTTCTTCCACAGCTCAGCTACCAAGGAAAGTGTGTCAGTGTATGATGGCCCGGTCCTCTCCCTGCCTGGAGCGCCTTTGTCCCGCACGGGGCCTGTTCCATGACTGCTGTGACCGTGAAGCGCTCCAGCATTCTCGCACGCCCACCCTGCTCCCTTGGCCACCATCGACTGCACACATGCTTAGTTCCTTTCTGGACTCTGAGCTCCTTGAACTAATTCTGTGCATATCTCCCCATTGGAGCTGCGGGAGTTTGTATGACAACAGCCACCACGCCCACCCAACAGCAGTCATCCTTGATCCCAACACTAGTTTCATAACAAAGCTCTCCCGTTGGAGAACTTTTTTCTAAATTTAGTGGCCTGCTCAGCATGCCCTGGGGGCAGGGCTGGTGCAGCCTGTGGTGCTGGGGAACAAACCGAGGTCCCTACAGTTGCCTAAGCTTGCCTGAGCAGGCACTTTAGACCGCTGAGCTATCTTGCCAGCCCTGTTGGAGAACTTTTAATGATGAAATATTTTTGAAAGTGGAAGCATTTCCCTCCATTACATCATTTAAAGAAAGTTCAGGTTTTTTTCTTTCTTTCTCTGTTTCTTTTTTTTCCAGCTTTCAAAACCCAAAAAGCTAATCTGGCTTTTTGGAATCTCCCTGGCTGTTGTTCTTTCAACACTGTAGCTTTAACCTTCACAAAAGCCTTCCTTGTGCCCACACTGTGGGGCCCTCGAACAGGGCCCCGTGAGCCAGGTCACGGGGCAGATGAAAGGTGCTCAGGAGACCCAGGTTACCTCCCGGTGGCAGAGTTAGTTTAGCAATGGCCTTGAAGAAAGCAGACATGGAAATAGATGCGCTATTTCAAGCCTTATTTGGGTGTTTTTAGAAAATCTTATGTGGGAAATTAAATATGCTTCCCTGTTTTTTGTCTATTCTGTGCTTGAGAAATTGTGTGAAAAATACCTGGCCCAATAAATTGACTTCTATGCACCGCAGCCCTGCTCTCAGGGCTGTAACACTGGGGAGAGCGGGACTGTGCGTCCACCTAGGTCATTCCCTTCCATGGAGAAGTCGCCTGAATTGTACAGCTTACAAGAAACTGTATGCTTCACTGCCAACCAAGTTTATACAACTTAAATATGTGACATATAATCTGAAAAAGAAAAAACTAAACCATATTCTCTGAGAGAACGGTTGCTGTTGTATTTGGGGAAGAATTTGTGAATCTTGACTTTTTGTATGTATTGTAAATTTGGAAGGAGTGTGTGGGTACTGTTTTCTAACAGGATCGAGCCCTTCAAGCCTCAGAAATAGTCTCCGGAAGTCAGGACAACTGAATCAGTCTGAAAGATGAAGGTCAACGTGTTGGTCTTCTACTTAGAAATATTCCAGCACCTGCACATGCACTAGTTCCTAAGACCTGTGGCTGAAATTTGAATCATGTGCTCAAGTTCACCTTTATGAACCAACCAGGTTCAGATAGTTGATAGAATAGCACGTGCCCTGGAATGAGAAGAGTTCCGGGTTTGGGCCCATCTCCCTTCTGCTGACCCAGCCCTGCTTTCAGTCCTTTAGGTCTGTTCGGAGGCTGGTGGCTTCTCAGAGCCTGCCCCTCAGACCAGTAGCTTTGAATTCACCTGGGGCTGAGGGGCTGCTCCTTGGGGTCCCCCGCCAGATCCATGAAAGCAGCATTTGGAGACAGCATTCGGATATCTGCTTTGTATCATGATGCCTTTTCTGTTCATCAAACTTTCTTTTCTAAGCTCTTTCGGAAGCAAGAGCCATTGGTTTAAATTATAAGATCCCAGGATTAGAGTAGCTCTAAGCTCTCTTTCAACTCCAAGTCTTCTTGGGCCCATTCAGCACATTTCTGCATGGGCATATTGACTAAGTACATGACTTTGGACTCTGCCCTCTCTTGGTAGTAACTATTCCAGGTCAAAGTGCACTGTGTACAAAGGGAACTCTGGCATATAGAAAGAGGGAATGTTTTTCAAATGTCTCAATTCTCTTCAAGGTTAGTTTGTATGTTACCACATGGGTTCTTCTCCTGAGCATGCAACTTTGGACTCTGTGCTGTTTGCAGCAGGCTGCTCTGGGTTTCAGTGTAATTATGCACCATGGGCAAATGCATCTCAGTGAGGCAGAAAAGCTAAAGAAAAATTCTAAAAATGCACTGCCTTCCTCAGAGGATACTTAATTGCAAGAAAGCACTTGAGGCCCCCTGGAAAGTTGGGCTCAAGTTTGACTTGAGTGTAGAAAGGTCATACTCTCCACGTGCACACAGTGCTTTAGGGGACAGGACTGTCCCCAGGTGAGAGAAAGAAGTACAGTTTACAAATTCCTCATCAATATATTGGAAGCACTTCAAAATCCAACCATTTTAAACGTCAACATGATGCCACCCATGAAGTTCACACACAAATCTCTTGTTTCATGCAGGGATCTATTACCTATATTGTTTACAATGATCTTCAGGTTGTGTGTATAAGATGCATATAAAAATAAACAGATTTTATGGTTAGACTTGGGTTCCAATGCCCAATATCCCATGTTTTATATCCAAATAGCCCCAAATCTAAAACAAACCTGAAATCCAACCAAAGCACTTCTGTTCGAAGCTTTCCAGATAAGGAATACTCAACCTGTCTCTAGTTGTGCTTGCTTACAGAACCTGTTTTGATTACAGTCACTTAATTCTGAGCTTTTTTCTCAATTCAGCTCCTAGGCCCAGGAATTCCTTGGAAGGTCATTACTTCTGTAATTAGTAAACAGTTAATAATGTTTAAATGCCTGGGGGTGAGTGGGGTGCAAAGATCACGGTGTTTACAACTTCCCTCTAAGGAAGCTGGTGGAATAATAGGCTTAAAGGAGTTTTACTAAGAGGTGCAGTTATCTTTTCCCCAGGTAACAACTCTCAATTTCTGGGACTTTTCCTGAAAGGACCATCTCCCTCAAATAATTTGGCTGCCTCTAAAACCATTATTTGCTTCTAAATTTTTATATAATGGCTACATGTTTTTTGGATTACTTATTTCATGCCACAGAGGTAGGTATAAGCTCCCTGGTTTCTCACACGTGAATCCACATGTCATCTTTCTGGTGCACCAGGCCAATGGTTTGTCCTGCCTCAGTTTCCCCGGCTATAAAATGAAGAGCAAACCAGATGGATGCTGCTCTAAGCTTTAAGACCTCACCTCGCCTAGAGAAGACAGTATGATGCTAGAAAACATAAGCTTTGAAGTTGGACAGATCTAGTGTGGAATTTAAACCTCTGGCTCCTCAGTTGTGGGAAGGGGTTATTAGAGTGATGACAGGCATCTCTCAGGCAATAAAGCATCCGCATAGGGCTTGGCACAGAAATGCATTCGGAAGAGGTGGGTCTGCCCGGCTCCCTCGGCCTTACTCTTGGTCCACTTTCATGGACCGAGAGAAGCAGCCCTTGGTCCAGAGACAAACTCTGGGGGAGCGGATGGTCTCCAGTGCAGAAACAAGCTATTTCAAGGGTACTCTATCCACCCTGGGGTAACCCTTTCTGTTTCTTTCAGGTCTGGGACCCCTTGAGTACAATGTTACCCTTCTGGGTCTGGTTGAAATGTGGCAGAAGGTGACCACACACAGGAATGGGTCACTGTTTCTATAGGGGCAAAGGAGTCTCCCAAAGGCCCCTTAGCAGACCCTGAAGTCTTCTCCTTAGGTGTGGGGGCGGAGCACCTGCTCTCTGCAGTGAGAAGCCAGCAAGGCCAGCAGCCCTGGGTGGCTGGCGCTGTCTTGAAGACAGCCTCATGACAGGAGGGACACTAAGAGGCAGAGAAGGATGCCATCTTCCATGGTCCCAGGTGAGTCAGGCTGCGGGGTGAGGGCTGTCTTTGGCCCCAGTCCAGTGCACACTCAAGTTTACGTTAGTGCAGATTTGAGGACTGGCTAAGAGTGAAGACCTGGAGATGGACAGCTCTGTCTTTTTGGGACATGCCCATCCCAAGGGTGCTAGGTGGCTTCAGCTCTGGGGCCTCAGGGGGGGGCCTCATCTATAGAAGACCCAGGGAAATCCCCACCTGCTGGGATTCAAGGCCACACTGCAAACACAGAGGGTCCTCCCTGGCCCTGGTTTCAGCCTCTGTGGATTCAACCCAGCCCGAGGGGGAAATATGAGGGGAAGGAAATGGCACTGGCACCCAATGCATCCGGGCTTTTTCTTGTCCTGCTCCTTAAACAATACAGCCTTGCAGTCACTCAGGCGGCATCTGCACTGTATTAGCTATTACAAGACATCGGGAGATGGTGTAAAGTACAGGGTAGGTAGCACTTGCTCAGGCTATCCATAGCTGTGCCATTCTACACGAGTGACCCGGGGATGGGCACACTGGGATCTCTGCGGGGTCCAGGAGCTTATCGCCCTCCTGTTCCAGGCCAGGGCTACAGGGCTCAGCGCGGTGCCTGCACGCAGCTCCCATAGGCGACCCTTCAGATCACGCATCAGTGCTGCAAGCCACCCCGTCTGCGTACCCGGACCCCAAGAACCCCCCAACCCGTAACAGTACCAGTACCGGGGCGTCCGGCTCACCTGGAGAGGCCAGCAGCACCTTGGCACCACAGCACTGGAAGCAGTGCAGCAGGGACTTGGCACGGATGTTGTAGTTGAGGCAGGCCATCGGGCAGCCCAGCTTGGCCAGGCCCAGCCACAGCCACACGTAGGCCGGCTCGTTGCCCATGAAGAGGGCCACACAGTCGCCCTGCCGCAGGCCGAGGCCGTGCAGCGCCCGCGCCACCTGGTTACTGCGCCGGTCCACCTGCGCGTAGGTCAGGACTTGGTCGCCGTAGCGCAGGAAGATCTTGTGCGGGACGCGCCGCGCCTGCTCCTGGAAGGCGCGCGGCACCGTGGCCACCGGGCGCCGCCGCCCGTAGCTGCGCAACCGCCGCACCAGCCCGGCCACTCGCAGGAAATAGCGCACGTCCTGGAACAGGTACGGGCAGCACAAGGCGACGAGCAGCGGCACGAGCAGCAGCCCGGCCAGCGCGGTGAAGGCGGCGGCCAGCATGAGGGCTGACGGGCGGGCGGCGGACCGAGCGCGGACGGCAGCTGGGAGCGGCTGCGCCGCGGGCCCGGCAGGTGCTGAAGGCTGAGCGCAAGGCCCGCCCCCTCCGCCCCCTGGGGCGTGCGGCCCGCCTCCCTACCCGCCCCTGCTCGGGCTGGAGGGCTGGGGTCAGCCGAGCGTGCACACCTCCATGCGGGCAGCTAGACCGGCCCCGAGGTCTCCGCCAGCGCCCGCGCTGAGTGTGGGTTGAGTAGAGACCCCTAGGCTGGGCCAGTCTACACCCCCTACAGGGTCGGTGCCGACCCCCTCGTCCGGACCAGTCTGGGCCCCTCAGCGCCCCTCCTTAGTGGGGTCTGTGAGGTGACCACAAGGCGTTCTGCCTCTTGGGGCTTCCCAGTGGGTCAAAGGGTGACGATGGGCGCCGCTAGCGGACGCCGGGAAGATTGAAGAAGACGTCGATGCTGCGCTGCTGTTACTGTGTCGCAGTGTGCCTGGAGGAGATGCCTTATGTGATCAGTAAGCTAGAGGGACGATGGTAAACCCAGGTGGATGTTTCCATTAAACACAATCCTATAAAAGACACGTTGCCAAGAACGACCGGCTAAGCGTGTTCAGAGCCAGGGAGAAGAGGTCGAGTGGGATTCATCTCGACGTGTTCTATTGTAATAATGGCTTTAAAAAAGTAAACATTCATCGAAGTGTTTGGTTTCACTGTGTACCTTACAAATGTGAAAGTCATTTATGAGGAGCAGGTGTCAGGTGCCAGTGCCCCCCCCCCCATCTCTCCTCTCCTCCCGACCTCTTTGTTTCTCAGATCTGCGTCCGGCCCCACCTGGCTGTTCCGGTCTCCTGTGGCCAAAGCTTCCAGGATGAACAGATGTCCCGGGAAGGTCGCTTCCAGCTCAGCCCACCTGTAGCCACCTGCCACCCGACTACTCACCGAGAGCCCCTGATTTTGCAAGAGGAGTTGCCACACAGTCTCCACGTGGAGTCGAACTCTGGTGTTGTCTGGATTTGTTCTTTGCAGGACTCTTCCCCGCTCCCCCAAAAGTTTGCTGAGCTGTGGGTCCAGTTGCTAAGCGGCTCTGTCGGAGAACAAGTACAGTCCAGAGGAGACAAGCAAATGTTCTGGCATTTCTGAGAAGTCACTTTCTTGCCTGCTTTTTTTTTTTTTTTTAATTTTAGATGCATTTATTTTATTCAACTTTTCACTAGTGCACGGTCTGTAACACATGGTGATTGGCATTCATCATGAGGAGTGGGCTGTGGACACATACCGCATCTTCATTCTTCCTGGTCTCTTCCTCCTTTTCTCCCTTGTCTCCTGATCCACTTTCCATTTTCCAAAGCTCTATCTCCCTGTTTCCTGCTACCTTCTTTTCTTTAGCTCTTTAAATTTCTTATCCTGTGGGCATCTCCTGTGAGAGAAATCATGCCGTACTTTTTGTGTCAGGTTCATTTCACGTCACACTATGGTCGCAGGCTGCCATTTCTTTCAGGAGCAGTGTGGTCCTTTCTTTGAATTTCTCTTCACACTGCTTTGGTACAGCCACATAATCGGGGCTGCCTCCCAGAGAGGCGGGATCCAAGTGAGCCAGGGCTTTGCTGTCACCCTCTCCTGTGCTGCAGCCATCTGTCTTATTCTTATAATCCGTAATGAATGCGCACTCCCCAGAAGGTTTGCCAGGGGCATCCTGGCTTATGCTTTGAGAGCCTTGCAGCACTTAGAGCTCCTGTACAGACGGAAGGCAGCTTGGAAAGAGGAAGGCGGCCGGCTTGTAATGCGGGCGGTGAGGAGTTGGGTCTGTTTTGTCCCAGGAACCAACCCAGAGCTCAGGCTTAGCAACTCCTGGGTGCTCTTAGCTGCTGGTTCATGCTGTCTGCCTGGTCTCCAGGTCTCTGCCCAGGTCCTCTCTTTCTTTCACAATTAAAAACCTTTCACAGCCTCTTGGTCTCCTGGGTTTTTTTTATTTTTTACTTCACTTTATATCCTGGGAACCTGCTTAAGCAACCCTTCCCTGTCCTGACTTTCTCCTTGCTGACCAGCTGACTTCGGGGACTTTGGCATTCCTAGGGGGTGGGGTGGAGGCAGTGCCATTAACCAGAGTTGGGGACAGGACCGAAACCACTTGGGTGTGCACCGTTCTTTCAGGGGTAAGTGCACGGCTTCCACGGCTAGGGCCCTTCTTCCTGGTTCTGCCTGACCCCTCGCCCCCCTTTCCTGGCTGCTTCCCTGGGCACTCTGGCTCTGCTTCTCTTTTCCCTAAGCAGCTACTTTATCCAAAGTGCTGGGTCACCACCAGTGCCCACCTCCCTCTTCTTCCTCTGCAGACCACTTTCACCTGTACATTGGCAACCTTGCTATTGCTGGTGACAGAAAACAAGTCCTAAAGTGGCGGAAGCAGGAATAGGACATAGAGCAGGAAACAGGAATCCTGCACATGTGCCTTCCTGTGTGGGCCAAAGGCAGGGACCTGGACCTTGTGTCTCCTTCTTGGTTTCCTTTCTGTCTTGGGCCCAGCTGGCCAACAGCCCTCGGGGGTAGGAGGTGGGGTTTCCATGCTGAGTGAATTGCAGAGAGAAATACAAGAGTCTTTCCCTTAGGAATCTTCACGAAACGCATACAGACAGAATCTTGGGCTGGATTATGTGTTCAGCCTTGTGGGGTTGGGGGAAGCATAATGCTGAGCAATTTAAGGCTTCAGACCAATCAGAGCTCACCTGGGGGCTGGGCTTCAGCGAGCTCCCCCTGGTGCATATTGTGGGAAATTTCAGGGTGTTAAGAGGAGGGAGACAGGACGGAAGAGAAGAAATGAATTGGGAGCAGCCAGCAGCAGATGCCGGTCACGTATACTAGAGGAATCTTTACCTGTCTGAGTTTAACTTTGAGTCTGGGGTCTGCTCTCTGCTCCACTGCCTGGTTAATAGTTTAAAACTGTTTCTGTCCTCTAACAAAATGCCATGAGTGGGGTAGCTTATAAACCACACAAAGGTGTCGCTCGAAGTTCTGGAAGTCTCCTTTCTCATAGGTGGGCCTCCAGCTGTGTCCTCACAGGCTGGAAGGGACGAGGAGTCTCACAGCCCAGGTCAGAAGGCACCAGTCCAGGCGTGAGGGCTGCACGCCCACGATCTAATCATTCCCCACACCCCTCCCCTTGGAGTGCACATTGGCTCCCCTCTTGGTGTGTCACAGCAAATTCTCTCTCTTTTTTTTTCTGACTCTTTTGATTTTGATACAAGCATTCTAATGCAGTTAGAATATTTATTGATATTCTGCTAGGAGCAGAGTATGATCCGACAATAAACGTTTTAAAACAGAGCAAGGTATAATTCTAGTTGCTCTTTGTCTTAGTTACTTTTCTCTCCTTGCTGGGACAAAATTCTAGACATGCAAATTTTAAAGGAAGAAAGATTGATTTAACTCACAGTTTGTGGTGGTTTCAGTCTGTCACTGGCTGGCTTTCAGGCAGAATGGTGTGGCCGAGGGGCAGTAGGTCACGGTGGTACAAGACTGAAAAGGGAACAAGGGAGAAGAGCCAAAGCGCAAACCAAGCCTCTTCTTGTCCTTTGACTTTGTCCAGGCTGCTGGGATTAGGGTGGTGCTGGCCCAATCAGCAATGATCCCGCAATCCCTCACGCTTAATCCCAGCGCTGTACTCTAATCAGTCACAAACCCTAGACTGAGCTTTCTCCAACAAAGGCCCTCCTCAAATGCTGAGGCTTGGGTGGGTGGGGGACATCTAGACCCAAGCCGTAACACTCCTTTCCAGGACTATGTTGCTTTAGTGACATAGCACCCCTAAAATGTGTTCCCCTCTTACAGCATTGTTCCTGCCTCTCTCCACTGCTGGATTCTGCTCTCATTTTCTTCCCTCCCACTACCCTTCCCCTTTTGCCTTCCTCCTTCCTTTCTTCCTTCTTTTTCTTCTTTTTGAGGCTGGCCTTGAACTTACTGTGTAAGCCACATTGGCCTTGAACTCAGTCATCCTGCCTCAGCCTCCCGAGAGCTGGGACCGCAGAACGAGTGCCGCCACGCCAGGCTCTGCGCCTCTAAGTTTTAACTCTTTTAAGCCAGTGGGTCTTTGACGTGTGGATGTCTCCACCCAGTAGCAGTTCAAAATGAAGTGAAGGACTTATTATTGTAACTTTATATTTTTTCAAGTAACTCACCCTAAATTCTCAGCATTTTTTATTGTTTTATAAAAGATTGACACTTTTGGCACTAAAGAAGAAAAAAATACTTAATTTTTAAAAATATACCCAAACTGTATACTTACAAGAGATAAATTTTATGTATATTTCACTACAATTAAAAAATCCCCAACTGTAGTTCTTTTCATAAAAGGCTGACACTGTATCAACATATACAAAAGATAGACGTTAGAATTTTTTAAAATCTTTATTTATTTGATACAGGGTCTCGCTATGCAGCTCGGACTCATAGTGATCCTCCTGTCTCAGTGTCCCCAGCACTGGGACTACAGCTATGCACCTCCATGTTTGGTTTCAGAGGCCGCGTCTGCACTCCTTGGCACAGCATGAGGCACCAGGATCAAGCTGGGGTTCTTGCGCTTGCCAGGCAGGCGATTAGACCACCGAGCTATTTCCTCAGCCCATTAGAATATTTTTGAATGTAGAAAAACAATTTTCATTTGGTTCATCATGGCAGAAAGAAACCATTCCAATACAAGTTTGTCTATTCTTGTATTAGTCTTTCCAGACATGGGGACAAACCATGGATGCCCGAGACTTAAGGGAGGACAGGTTTACCTCGGCTCGTGGCTTCAGGAGGTTCAGTTCATATACAGCTGACTGAGGCCGAGGCAGGAACAGTACGGCAGAGCTGATAGGCAGAGGGCAGCTGCTCAACCCATGGCAGGGAGCGAGCAGAGAGAAAAGCAGGGGGGCAGGAACGTGCTCACCCAGGTCACGCCTGCCTCGCGGCTCACTACCTCCTGACAGGCCCCACCTCCGAAGAGCTGACCAATGAACTCATCAGTGGCCGAACCCATGGCGGAGGTTAGCACCCGGCGGTCTAATCACCATTGCAAAGCACCACCTTTGAACACATTTTTGATCCGAACCCTAGCAGTTCTGAAATCCAAATTTAACAGTGAACATGAAGTAGAGCCAGGTCTTGGGCTTGAACATAAACTCACGGTTCTGTCAGTACTGAGATTTCAAATATAGAAACTCTACATCCCCGCTTACAGAGAAGCCCCCTAGGTCTCCCTTCCACCCTTCCCCCGACTCAGCCCACTCCCTTCTTTGGGGGGATGCTGGCCCTTTCAGGACCGGTCACTCCAGCAAAGCCTGCCAGACCCGCTTTTCTTTAAACTTCCCATCCAACGTGCTGGACCCCTCTCTGCCCAGTCTCTTGTGTCCTCTTCCCAGGCGGCCAAAGGTCGTGTGCACAGACACAGCTTCTAGCCCTGGCTGCTCCTCCGGGCTCCTCACCCACCTCTGCTGTCTCACAGGAGGCTTCCAAGGGCAACTCTCCCTTGGAGCCCCAAGTCTCCAGCTCACGTGTTCTTTCAAAGCAGATGGTCTCCCTTCCCCATTCACTGCGACAAAGTGGCCCACTGTTTCTCAAAGTCCACAGGCTTCAGAATCACCTGGATAACATGTTAAAACAGCTTGCCAAGCTCCACCTCTAGAAATTTTATGACTTAATAAATGAACCTGAGATGGCCCCCCAGAATTCACATTTCTGCGAGGCTTCATCCAGGTGATGCTGCTGCTGCCGGTCTTGGACCGATGCTGCTGATTTAGCACAGAGGATTCCTAGCTGCCCTGCAGGGCCCAGGTCTCTTGAGAAGTGGAGAGAGGAAAGGGGCCCAAGGAGGACCCTACTGTCCTCCATCGGCCTCTGTTTTACTTGTTGGGCCTTCGCATAGCATTCATGTGAAATTAGAGTGCCAAAGCCCTGAGCCTTTCAATCTTGCAGCTCATGCTGATCCACATTGGCTTTTGGGTGAATTAAAGGACCCGCCGCCGCACAGCTTGGGTTTGGTTGTCCTATGCATGTTATTTTGCCTTACCTGGGCAGCCTGACTTCCTGGAATGAGTAGCAGACCTGAGACTTGAAGTCCAGGGACCTGCATTTAAGTCTTCTCCTGTCACTCGTTGGCTGAATGCCTGGGGTAAGTTACCTGAGCTCTCACAGGGACTTGTGTTAATGTTGTAGTTTTTGGCACCCAATGTATAGGGTATTGTTGACAAATTTATAGATTATGAAAACTTGCTTTTGTGACATTACTCAGTACCAATAGGAATTCGTGTGAGTTACTCACCATGTAACTTGCAGAAATTTCATCTCTGTTTACCTTGAGCCAATCACAATTCTTGAGATGGGGCTGTCCATGACCCTGTTGATGGCCTTGCGTGGTGGCTTTGGGGCTCAGACACACAAGCTATGTGGATCCTCGGACAGCAAGACCAAGGAGTGCGGTGGAGCTGGTGTGTGCCCAGGTGACTTCTCCTTTTGGTAATAGAGGAGAGGCTGGGAACAACTGGTTGTTCATATTAGACAAGAAGGAACCAGGACTCCTGTTACTGGTGTCCTGGTTGTGCTCATTAACTATATAGCTAGGCAGAAATGCGCATCAGGGAAGGGGTTTGCTTCTGTAGTTAAGACTAGATGGCTGAGTCTGATGCTGTTGAGGCAAAAGCTCTTGTTTGATTAAGTCACCTGCAGAGGCCAACTGCAGAGATGATCAAGTCTATTAGCCTGCGGTGGCGGGTGCTCAGTACATGACTGGGCGCTGACCCTACAGGGCAGGAGGGGAGGGCAGTTACACCATTCTAGTTCCGGGTCCAGTTCCAGGTCTGGGGGTGTTTTTTTCTTTTTTAAAAATTTTTATTTATTTATTTATGTGTGTGTGTGTGTGGCCAGCTCAGCCCACCAGGGGGCGTGGCTGGCTGGCATGTGGTGCTGGGGGATTGAACCGCGGTCCCTGTGCTTTGCTAAGCTTGTTCTAAGTAGGTGCTTTAGACCACTGAGCCATCTCACCAGCCCCTGGGGGTGTTTTTTTCTGATATGATTTGCAGCTATAGAAATACTCCCACAAAGCATGGGCTATGTTTGTGACAAAGGAACAAAGGTGTTTGACATTTATGTAGGGAACAAGTGATCTTATGACAAAGCATGGGGTGGTATTGGGTTAGGTATCTATGGCAACATTTATAAGAAATGAAATTAAGGAAACAGAAACTTGAGCTCTAAGATAGCGCCTGAGGACAACCCGGCCTCGGTTTGGTTCTGTTTTCCACTTCATTCTCCTGTCAAGCACACGTTTCCTCTTTAGTAAAGTACGTGAAGTGTCCTTAAAGCCTCTGTCTACAGAGCTTGGTGCTTGCATTTTCTGCCAGCACCAGAAGTTGTACCTGGTTCCGTCCAGCACGAATTCTCCCGGTCACCCATTGTCCAGGCAGGCCCAGTGCAAGATCCCCGAAGGCCCAGCCAGGAGAGAAGCTAGCTGGGGATTCCCACTGTGTGTCTGGGTATACCACACCTGGGAATTTCTTATTCTTTGGTATTGTTGAGATGCTCACAGACCCTGGCCAAAGTTTCTTTGATGACTTTTGACTTCCTGGCATAAAACCAGCTTCTTCAGACTCCCAGTGGGGTTGCTGGTGGTAGCAGGGGTGGTCTGGATCTGCACTGGGACCAGGTGTGGGCAAATTGTCCAGCACGCACGACATGACTTTCTGGGGAGAAGATCAAGACCCAGGTGACTTTAGAAATAGTAATAAACATTTTTGGGTCATCTTCTAACAAATAAAGTATAGCTGGGCTGTGGAGTTACCACTGTTGGCCTGGGCTCTTGGGCAAAAATAAATCCTAACTGGGGTTATTTTATCTTTTCAATCTTTTGTTAGGGCCCCACAGGTCGGAAAGCTTCCCCTACCCTTGTGTGGGCCAGTGAATCCTAAGGGGCATCAACTCTCCAAGCCAGTCTCATTTAGAATGGCTCCCCCTAGCATCTGAGTCACTGTGAACTTATAAACCAGTTCTGTGGTGTCGGACCTGACGCAAGCCAGCGGAGGAGTAGGAAGAGGGTGACACGGGTTGTCAGTTTGATGCTGGGGGTGTCTTTTTCTCACACACACAATTGCTGTGATTGGCAGTGAGGAGATGCTGTTTTGTCACTCAGTGGGGTCTGGTTGTGGCCCATTACGTGTTTTTTTTTTTAATGTTTATTTTTTGATACAGGGTCTTGCTGTACAGTTTGGACTCACAGTGATCCCCCTATCTCAGCTTCCCCAGTGCTGGGATTGTAGGCGTGCACTGTTATGCCCGGTTCAGGACAGGAACAGTGTACCTGAGGCTCCTGGGCCAGTCTAGCATGTGGTACTGGGGATCAAATTCAGGATCTTGCACTTGCCAGGTAAGTGCTTATGCTGCCAAACTATCTCCCCAGCCCGTTTTGTGTCTTTTGAGACAGGGTCTCACTATGCAGTTCAAGCTGGCCTTGAGCTCACTTTGTAGCCCAGGCTGGTTTTGAACTCCTAATGATTATCGTGTCTCAATCCCTTCTGGAATTAC
Organism: Octodon degus; assembly: GCF_000260255.1. Lineage (NCBI taxonomy): Eukaryota > Metazoa > Chordata > Mammalia > Rodentia > Octodontidae > Octodon > Octodon degus. The sequence goes on from NW_004524681.1 coordinate 4,652,410, forward strand.
AGGTGTGTGCCACCACGCCCCACCCAGTCCATCATTTGATGCCAGAGTGATAGATTCATGGAGCAAGCACTGAAACTTTAAGAGCAGTGGGGGCGGTCAGAATATGTAGGGTTCCTCCACCTGGGCTGCAGGGGTTTATCCTTCCAGCCCTTGACCAGAACTTGGTCCCCAGGCTGAAAAGGATGCAAGGGCATGTGAAGGGGAGTGGATGATACTCCAGGACGGCCTGTCCTATCTCCTCAAGGACCCAGTGAAGTACCTTTATCTGACAAAGGAGGTCAGTCGACCCAACTTCTTGGAGTCTTTTTGTCATGGACTCCAAGAGGGGAGGCTGTTTAGACATGATCTTGAAGGTCATGAGGCCATGCCAGCACGATGTGCCCTGGGAACTGAGGAGCGCTACGGCGATGCGGCTGTCCAGGGCGCACCAGTTCCTTGGCAGAGCTTATCCCAGGTGGATCTGAAGGTAGTTTTGTCTCTCTTCCCAGAGCTCTGGTGATGGTAAGCCATGTGGAGTTTTTATTTTATCCCTGGAGCCAAGGCCAGTTTCTGGACTACTTTACCCATGAATGTTGGCCCGTCATCTGACCTGATGGGCATGGGGAGTCCATACCAGGGGACAATTAACTACAGAAAAGCCTTGCTTACCTCTCTTGAAGTTTCAGTCCTAGTTGGGATGGCCTTCAACCAACCTCAGTAGGTGCAAAGCAAGACTTGCAGATACTTCTGATTTTTAGTTGTCAGCTTGATCTTGGTGAGGTTAGTCTCAATGTCTTTAAAGGAGTGATTCTGTACCTCCTGATGCCAGGCTGGTGGTGGGGCTGCTGTGCAGGGTGCTGTGGGCACAAAGTTTGCATCTCTTGGCTGCAGAGGAGCCCAGTGTCCATATTCTGGGGATACAGAAATACCAGTGAAGCAGCTCCCTCATAGCAGTGCATTCCCCAGTGAGTGTGGGCATGTAGATCTTGTGTCTCAAAGACTTGGGAAGGAACACAAGTCTCCTGGCAGCACCTGTCACCCATTGTTATCAGTGGCTCTCTCTGACTTAGTCCCTTTTAACTCAGTTTCTGAATAGGAAGGTTTTTTTAGATAGTGTGCCCCAAGTACTTTCTTAGGGACAGGGGTCTCCAGACCCCTGGCCACCTGTTTTCTTGCTAAGTCCATGTTGTGATTGCCTTGGGCCTCTAGAATCCCCCCTCTGGTGGCTGGGGCAGTATGTGATGGCCAACCTTTTTGGCAGTCAAACTGTTTGTAGCAACTTTAATATTTCTTCTGAATTTTCGATATCTTTGTCACCTGCTGTCAGGAGCTCTCTTTCTCTGTGTATAGCCCCATGTATGTGGAGGATGGCAAAAGTACAGTGGGAGTCAGAATAGACACTGACCCATGTATCCTTTCCCAATTCCAAGCCCAGGTGAGGGCTATCAGCTTGGTTTTCTGGGCTGATGTCCCAGGGGAAGTGTTATTATTAACAGTTTGATCTATCATGACAGCAGCCACTCCCACCCTCCGGACCCCATCTATTACTATACTGTTGTCATTTGCAAACAGGGTCAACTCAGGGTCCTGGAGGGGTGAATCTTGGAGGTCCAGGCATACCAACTAGACTGTTTTGATTGATTTGATGCTGTCAAATCGAAGTGCTGGGTGGCTCCACAGATGAGGGCCGCGATGAGGCTGGGATGAGAGCCTGGATGGTTGTTACACGCGGTGGATGCCAACTTGTGGCCAATGTGCAGCACCCTGCTGAACTGAACTGGCGTGGCGCTGGGTGCAGAAGGCCACCCAAGGAGTGTTGCTAGCAGCCGAAGAGGCAGAACTGGGGAAGCTGATCAGAGGCTGTTAGGGAAGCTGTTTGGAAGCTGCTGGAGCTGTCAGAAGCTCCTGGTTCTCTTGAGCTCTTCTGCTGGAGGAGCTTGTCATGCTGGCTTTCCTGATGAACTTGGCTGTGCGCAAGACATTTTTTTTTTTTTTTTTTTTATGTATTTGGTATAGGATCTGCAAGGTCTACAGAGTCTCAGTACCTAGATCGGACTCTTAGTGATTCTCCTGTTTTCAGTCTCCCAAACGCTTGCAGGATTACAGGTGCGTGCCACCATGCCCAGTCTCAATCGCTGTCTCAGTGTGTGCCGGGGGCGGGGCTGGCCTGGCACACCAGGGATCGAACCCCAGCCACTGCGCTCTGCCTAAGCAGGTACTTTAGTGTGCTGAGCTGTCTGGCCAGCCTGTGAGCTTGGCTGTTATTGTCAGAGGAGGAGCTTGGGACCTCGCTGTTACTGAGAATGGATAGGGCTCATTCTGAGCATTGCTTCCTGGCTCCAAAGGGGAAGACAATGCACTGTTCAGTCTTCCGGAGAAGCTGGTCATTTTGAGTTTCCTGATTAGAACTCAGCTTTCCTCATCAGCAGAGGAGCTTGGGACCTCACTGTGGCCGAGGATGGCTGTGCTACGGGTCGGGGGAGCTCTGGTGCTGAGCATTGCTTCCTGGCTCCAAAGGGGAAGACAATGCACTGTTCAGTCTTCCGGAGAAGCTGGTCATTTTGAGTTTCCTGATTAGAACTCAGCTTTCCTCATCAGCAGAGGAGCTTGGGACCTCACTGTGGCCGAGGATGGCTGTGCTACGGGTCGGGGGAGCTCTGGTGCTTACCTTGAGCGTTTGCTTTTTGGCTGCTGTTCAGATCCCTCAGCTGCTCGCACCGAGCCTTCCCTCTGTGGGCATAGACTTCCTAGCTTCCACCACTGACCTTTGGGCCTTCCCAGTGTAGATCCATGAAGTGGGTCTACATGAGTCATTGTCGTGAACTCTATGCCTCTAGGTGGACTTGTGGGTGGCCTTGTTACAGGCTCTAGATTTTTAGCTGGACTCATGCAGGACATTAGGATCCAGGCCCTAAGGTGGATTCTACGGTATGGGCAGATTTCCTGCAGTCTTGTATATGATTCTTTGGGTGGTTACAGAATAATCTTACAAAATGTGTCCTGTATTATATTGTTCCCTTTGCAAAAACCCCAGACAATGATATTATGGTTAACCTGGGATTCTCAGGGAAGGCCCCCGATATTGGGCCAGTTGGGTTCCCAATAGCCTCTTGTCTTCAGGACCCCTAAGTAGGGTTTTAATTGATGAGGGGCATGTAGCTTGAAAGCCTGTCCCAAGGCCAGCTTGTCAGCCTCTTTTATGAGGATGGTGGTGGCAGTTGTGGCCCACAGGCATGAAAGTCAACCTGCTGCCATTGGCTTCTTGGACGGGCATATCACAGGACAGTGCCAAGGTCCCAGAGTCTGCATCAGGACGTTCTGAGCCATGTCCTCCTTTTCATGTCTGGAAGGGCCAAAGCCGAAGGACCATCCCTTTGAGGATGCAGCAGGGAAACATTAGGTTTCACTAAAAGGCACCAAATCCTCAGACAAGGCTTTAAAACTCAACTGACTTACTAACAAATATTTTTACTTTAGTAGATAAATCATGCTTTTGAAATCTTTGATTATCTTAACTGTTTGGGTCAATTCAGTGAAATCTATATGAAGAAACTGGGTTAAAACTTTTTTGTAAAGACTTTTTAATATATAGTTATAGATATATATTTTGGTACTGGGGATTGAACTAAGGACCTTGTGCTTGCCAGGCCGATACTTATTCAGCTGAGCTATATTCCAGGCCCAGATATTTTATTTTATAAACATGGTCTTGTTTGAGGCATATTATTATTATTACTATTATTTTAGTTTTTTTCATCTATGAAAAATACTATCAACCCTTTTTTACCCTTGAAGCCTGGTACCAGTTATTAAACACCTGGAGAGGGGCAGGGGCACCAATGACTTTTATGATGTAGAAAAGATGCTTAAACAATTTCGGAGAAAAAATGTTTTTGACACATTCTATCCTGCGGTATAGATTCTCAATTATGTCTGACTTGTGCCACATTCGTAGGAGCTGCTGACACACCCGCTCACACAGGCACACTCTCGTCAGTTACACACGGAAGCCCAGAGGAACTGGCTCAAGGCCGTGGAACGAAGAGAAGCCGGGTGCTGGCACGTCCCGGGCTCGCGACAGGTGGGCTCAGGCTCGGCCCTCAGCACTCGTAACTCTGACAGGAGGCGCAGACCTCGCCTGCATTCGCCTGCACAGCTTTCTAGTAAGCTTTTCCTGTGCCATTGCTCATGTGAGCAATAAGCGCTTCACAGCGTCGGGGCTTGAGCTCCTCTTTAAAGCAAAACAGTCACTCCAGGTCTACTTGCTGCTTCAGTAACCAGGGCAGGGTTGTTCTAAGAAAACCTTTATATAATTCTTCAGGAAAATGAAAGGTAAAAGGCCTTTTGTCTCTCACCCTTCACTCTGTAATTTATGTTTCATTTCTGGGCCGGAATTATTTCCCATGGTTATTCAGTTGTTAAATGCCCACCACAAAGCTCTGCCATAGTAATCTGGGTTTTTTAAGTAAGTTAGCCAAGAGACACATCGCACCACAGCCCTTAGAGCAAGAAGGCATTTGCTGCTTTAAAAATGCAAAGACAGCCAGATATTGGTGCTGTCCTGTGAAATTTTGGCAAATGGGGACACGTGGCTACAGCAGCTTTCTTCTCCTTACGTGATGGTACTAGTGAATCTAGGGTGCCTGTTGGCAAGGCCGGGCAATCTTCCCATCTCACTTGTTTCCTTCTAGTTCAGGAAATAAAGACCCTTTCTGCTTGGGTGATAGAGGGTGGGCTCTGGATTTTCACTAGTGCACAAGGGATGAGTCTGTCTTTTTTCCCAACCGATGGCACCTCACATAAAGGAAGCAGGGGGCACGGAGGATGCTCGGACGCCAAATCCCTGGGGATGGAGTCTGGCCCTGCCTCTGGTGACTCCTGCCCTGGAGCCTGGCCAGACCCCAGGTAGGGTGGTGGAGCAGCAAGCCACGTGGGCACGGCCAGGGACCACCTCCGCTGGGGCAAAGGTAGGACTCCAGGTGGCAGCTTTTCAGAGAGGTCTTTTCCCCTTAAAAGGACGACTCACTCAGGACACATCGGGACTCTATGTAACCAAGAGTCAACAGAAGGAAACTGGTCAGGGTGGCCGGGCTTGCCTGTAACTGCACTCCAAATGTGCAGTTGCCTGAGGGTCCAGAGTCGCTTCGCTGGCCCTCCCATACTAGGCGGCGGCCTTTCCAGCTTGCACAGTGTTGGCCTCCTGGCTTCATCTCCTCCCCGTAGTCATTCTTGGATCTGTCAAAAGTTTTAATCACACAGCTAACGCAGTGAGCTCACAGGGAGCGGCCCCCTACGGACAATCTGAACTGGATCGGAGGTCAGATATCTGCTACCTCCATCAGTCCCAAGCCCACTTCAGCAGAAATCCAAACAGAAGTCCCGAACTCTGCAGATTGGAGATGGCTGTGGAGCTGGCCACAGCTTCTGCCAATTGATCTTTAGCAGTCAAGTCAAGTAGACAGCAAAGAAAGGTCCAGCCGGGCCTGATAGGAGTCCGATGCCCAGGACCCTGAAGATGGAGATGGCAGACACCTGAAATCACAGGCACTGTGGGGATGGGGAGGGTGGGCAGGGGTCTGACCACACAGACAACCACACATAAAACAAAACTCACAAACATGAAAAACAGGTATTTCTACTCCTGGGAAAAGCAAACAGGACTGATTATTTTTCCTCTTTCTCCTCTCTCTCTCTCTCTCTCTCTCTCTCTCTCTCTCTCTCTCTCTCTCTCTCTGTCAGGCCCACAAATTTCGCAATTCCAAAGTCCTCACAAAGAAAGATGAGCTGAAAATGAAACCAAATCTTACCAAGTGTGATCCGGCAGCCTTGATTGTCTCGCTCCCTGGCGCTGGATCCCTCTCCCTAGCCACGGTGGGTTCCCAAGTCGCAGATTCGGGGTCTCGGTCAGTGCCTCCCTGGAGCGGGCATCCAAGGGGATCTCAATGGGCGTCTCCCAATGTTGCAGCAAACACGCTTATTTAACTCACCCACCAAGGACGAACGCAGAGACAACCAAGTTTATTTGAGCTGGCAGTGGGCTGCTCACCCATTACATGACTGAGCGCTGGCCCGGAAGGGCAGGCGGGCAGGCTAGTACAGAGCTCTAGCTCTGCGTCTAGTTCCAGGTCTCGGAGGCGGGTGTGATTAGTTTTTTCCTGATATGATTTGGTGCAGCCACCGAAGTACTCCTACAAAGCATGGGCTTAGCTTGTGACAAAGGAACAAAGGTGTTTGACGTTTTACATGGGGAACAGGCGGTCTGATGACAAACTGTGAGGTGGTATTGGGTTAGGTAACTATGACAACATTTAGAAGAAGCAAAGTTAAGGAAACAGAAACTTGCTCTAAGTTGATGCCTGAGAACACCGTGGCATCAGTTTGGTTCTTTTCCTATTTCAAGGAGAAAAGCCCTAGTGAAGTGATGACTGCCTCTGAGGCTGGGGGTGGGCTTGGCAGCTGTGTTTTCTATTAGTTCAGACACCTCTTCCCTTCTCTGTCAGTATCCAGTCTAGGGCGCTGTGTGGGCCAATTCTTTACCCCTCTGCTCCCTTGCTGCTTTCCCTTTTCTTGTATCCTTTTTTCATATCCCTTTCTTTCCTTTTTTTTCTTCTTTCCTTCCTCCCTTCTTCCCTTGCTTCCTTCTTTCTTTCCTTTTGTACTGGGAATCAAACTCAGTACTTCTGCCCTGAGCTATATCCCTAACCTTTTAAAAAACTTTTTTTTGAGGCAGGATCTCATTAAATAGTGTGTTAGTTGATACATTGTGTCAACTTGGCTGAATCAGCTCAGGCAGTTCTCAGCGTGGGGGCCTCGCCCTGCAGGTGGGCAGGGCTCAGGAATTGAGAAAGGCAGGAA
>NW_004524681.1:4660618-4661482 GCF_000260255.1 Octodon degus
TGTGCCCCTGAGAGGGCAGTGTGTGAAGCTGGGAATGAGAAGCCTATTCAGCGGAAACCCCAGAAGTTTGGAAAAGCCAAGAATGTGGATTACCTAAGGGAAACTGCAAGGAAGAAGCAAAGCCTGCCTAAGAGAGAAGCCACGGGAGCTACCACCAAGAGTGCTACAGGGGCAGAGCCTCATGGAACTCACAGTTTGCCACAGATTGCTTCCGATGTCCCACATAGAACTGCAGGACTTAATGTCTGCCCTGCTGGATTTTGGACTTGTGTTGGTCCCAGTGCTTGGTATCCTGCTGTGCGTACCTTTTGGAATGGTAATGTTTATCTTGTGCCTTTGAATGTTGCCAAGTGTTTAAGTTTTCATTTGTACAGGGGCTCACAGTTGAGAGTTTGCCTTAGATCTTGGAAGCTTGGGACTTGGACTTTTCAGTGTTGCTAAAACGGTAGGATTTTGGCTACTCTTAGAGATGGACTAAAATGTCTTTTGCGTAAACGGTTGTGCATGAGTCTTTGGAGGGCCAGGGGTAGCATGTCATGGTTCTAATGTAATGCAATGTTCAATTTGTAAAACGTTTAAGCATATCTGTGTACCTGGGAAATTGGCTTAAAAAAGTATATGTCTGGTTGCCAAGTTGACAAAGGGTGGATTATGTTAGTTGATACATTGTGTCAACTTGGCTGAATCAGCTCAGGCAGTTCTCAGCGTGGGGGGGCCTCGCCCTGCAGGTGGGCAGGGCCCAGGAATTGAGAAAGGCAGGAAGCTGCCCTGCCTGGTTTCCTGCCGCCCACCGGGCTTCCGTGGAGAAGGCTCAGTCTTTGGAGGAGCTTGGTCTTTGCTGCCCGTCTTTGGTCTTTGGTCTTC
>NW_004524681.1:4663042-4664567 GCF_000260255.1 Octodon degus
GAACCTGGGATTGAACTCAGGCCCTTGTGCTTGCCAGGGAAGCGCTTATTCCACTGAGTCCTCTCCCTGTCCCCTCCCATTTTTAGATACGCGAACTGAAACTCTAAGAGGTTAACCAACTGCTGGCAGTAGAATGATGTGTAGAAATTTCATCTAAGGAAAGGAAGTTGTAGGTAAAGAAACTGCACCCTAGAGGAACAGGGGTGACTGAACTTCTGACTCCAAGTTGGTTCTGGAGTGTTAAATGCAGTGGACTGAATGGGATTACTTCCTGCAAAAGGTAGGCATCCCCAGAACCCGAATACGGGAAGCTTTTTGGAAATGGGGTCTTTGCAGTGTGAGTCCTTGGCATGAGATTATCCTGGATCAGGGCGGGCCATAAATCCAAGGAGGCGACTCTTCAGGAGGGGCAGGAAGGAGCGAAGGCGAGGAGGTGTGGAGGCAGGGACTGCAGGATATACCATGGGACGCCGAGAGTTCTGGCAGCTATCGGAAGGGAGCCTTGGGCTTGGAGTGTGTTCTCCCTTGTGGTCTCAAGCAGTATTAGACAGTTAAGTTAGAAGTTAATACATGGTCAGAGAGCGCCTGGGCTCTCACGGAGCTCAGCACAAAAAATAAAGACATCAGGATGGAGGCTGGGCCTCCGCCACTGGGAGATGGGGGACAGGTGATGGTTGTGGTTCTTCCGCTAATGCAAGCAACAGAACGAGCAGAGCAGTCACTCTTGAGTGTGGCTACCATCCCTGTAACAGCTCAGGAAAACCTACAGAAGACACAAGAGTCTCGAGGTGAAGCGCAGCGACCCTGAAAACCCCTTTACCTGCCTTCTAGGGCAGTGGAAGTGGAGTGACTGAGAGCCACAAGAACAGCGTGGTGCTGCTCCGCCTTCGGCTGCAGGAGCCGTGTGAGAAGGCTGAGCCTGTTTCTTTCCATAAACTTCCTCTTACATGACCCAGTCTTTGTAAGCAATGTTTTTTAATTTTATTTATTTTTTTGGCGGTGCCAGGGATTGAACTCAAGACCGTGTGCTTGCCAGGCAGGTGCTTATTCTACTGAGCTATCTCCCCAGCCCTCTTTGTAAACAGCTAAGCAGCTGTCAGAGGAAAAAACTCGAAGCCCCCCTACCCCGCCGCACAGCAGCAATTGTTCAGAGCACTTTACTCAGACTACTTTAAGAGGGAAAGCAAAAACAAGTTCCTGAGAGAGACCGCTGTACCCACCGTATGTCTTTGTACCGAGCCACTTGACAAGAAAGGTGACCTGTACTTAAATGAAGTATAAGAAGTAAAGCCATGCTGTTATGTTCAGCTGTAGGGGACTCAGGTCAACAATTTCTGACACTGCCAGTGAAGCGGAAGACCCAATACTATTAGGGACTACTGGACTCTTTTAGAATATTTTGCTGTTAACACACCTATAATATTCAAATAATGGAACTAAACAAAAAAGGGGCTACAGATGAATGTCCATTTTGTATCTGCGTGTTCCAAATGGTTAGCATAGATACATAGTTACATTCTCTTAA
>NW_004524681.1:4665667-4666255 GCF_000260255.1 Octodon degus
TATAAAAGTGGACTTTTAAAAATAGCTCCTACATTTTCCCTAGCATTAAAAAATCAAATGTTTATCCTCAGTGAAAGAAACACTTTTTTAAATCAACAAAGTGGTCATTGAAGTGAAAATTGGTTCCTGATCATAAGGGTTTCTTTCTCATTCCTCTCAGCTGGAGGCACTTGAGTTTCTCAATTGTAATTATATGTGCATTCCTATTGCAATAAATGCATATGAATAGAGTTTGATTTGTATCATAATATGGTAATTTTGCATTTGACTGGTTCATTTTGGTTACGATTTCACATAAAAACTTAGCTTTTCACTTTTATCACAAGTTGGAAATTATATTTCATTTGCTTAAATGACTTATATTCAAAGCAATGTAATATGTAGTGTTGGTTTTATTGACGCTTGAGACTTAAACAGTGCAGTTTCTGTTCAGAATGTATGTTATATTCTGACTTTGTGAGAAATTTTACATACATTTGAAATTAAAATATTCCTATATTGCTATAGGAGTTGTCTATTTAGATTGAGTAGCTGTTCCAACTATAATTATTGTCTATTTGGACTACACTAACCTCGGTTGAAGAGCAA
>NW_004524681.1:4666355-4667301 GCF_000260255.1 Octodon degus
AGCATAGATACATAGTTACATTCTCTTAAGGAATAGAGGGATTTGTTCTAATAGTGTTTGTAAATAGGATATCATGTCCGCATCTTGTACAGCAAATAACCACTAGGAAGAGAGTATGCAATGTGTTAATTATTGAAACTGTCCTACCAATTTGGTTTGAAACTGTGTCATTGCTATTGTTTCTCAATAAAATTATGGGGAAAAAAGAAAGATGATCTGGAGCCACGAGAGCAGCTCCCCCCACCTCCTTCAGCACCCCTATGCCCAAGTTGATGCTGCCTCCGCCTCTGAGGCTCTTCCCCCTCCCCTGATAATCCCTCAGTTTTCAGTGACCACAGCTGTACTGTGGAGGATACAGTGCCCGGGAGGAAAAGGATTCATCTGCTGGAACAGCGAGTTTGAAAAGCTCAGGAAGGATGCCACGACTGCCCAGCAGCGATGCGGGAGACGTGAGCACAACTTGAAAGTCGCAAGAGCTCGTGCGCTTCCAGAAGGACAAGGCGACGCATCCGCGAGGCTGTGTGATGCTACCCAAGGACATCTTCGAAACTGCTGAAGCACCCGCATCAAAGAGCAAAATGTGTAATACAGGCCAGACCATGTGTCCTCTTTCAGCCTATACTGGAATTTTCATTTGAAAAATAACACTTGATTACTTGCATAAAAACAATTAGGTTCAATTGCTGGTTCTGGAACCCCCCCCAACCCAAAAAGCAATTAAGAATGTTTTTTTATTTTTTGTTTGTAATTTCAGAGTTTTTACATTTTAACAAAATATTTTAAAAGTCGTTGAAATAAACCTCAGGCTGCCAATGTAAGCTGGTTTCAAGATTGGAGATTTTTTGAGTATTTATAGAAATAATTAAAAACAAAAGTAGAATGAGAACAGTACAGTAAAGATGTTTGTCATACAATTAATACGCTATATTGAGAGAACTTAGTTACA
>NW_004524681.1:4668781-4682315 GCF_000260255.1 Octodon degus
TGTAAGGAGCTGATTGGGGGGCTCCCCGGTGTGTGCAGGAAAGACATCGAGGACTGGGGTGGGGAAGAAGGGGGGGTGGTCTCTGAGAAGATAAGCTGTTGCTTTAAGAGCTTCAGCCACGTCAGAGGACCACCATAATAACTGAGCAAGTTTATACTCGGGCCGGAACCTGTCACCTCCCACCCACCCTTGCTGCGTGACTTGCTTCCCTTTCAGATCCATGTTACCCAAGTGGCTGCTGCGCTTGTAATTCTATCGATTGTAGTATGACCCACTTTGGGTCCACTTGGCTCTGATTTTGCTGTCCCATTACCCCTGACAGAGAGTGCCGGTGGTCACCCATATGGTACTCCTCCTGGAAATCCAAGAGCTATTCTCATTTCTAATAAAACTCTCCTAACTTCCTCCTCACGACTTCATGCCTCCGTGTTGCAACATCTTGAGCTTGGTGCGCTTGACATCAAACAGGCTGGGAGTGAGGTTCTCCTGCATCAGGAGGAGGCGGCTCTGCTGACATCTGGATGTTGGATTTCTGTCTTCAGAACTGCGGGAAAGAATTTCTGTTGCTGTGAGCCTCAGAGTTCATGGTAGTGAGTTATAGTAGCTGTAGCAAATGAATGCACTAAAGTACAGTGTTTCAAATAAGTTAGAATTCATGCTTCAAGATTAGGTTATCTGTTAAGCCTTTGATAAAATTCCTCTAGCAAAATATTTTAGCCATGTTTCTTTCTTTTTCTTATGAGCAGAATATATTTATTGAGAGAAAGAAAGCTCCTGTCCAAGAGAGGGACAGGAGAGGGACCCGAGCGGATAGTTCCCCCGGGAAGCTGTCTCTTCCAGGGACTTTTATAGTGTAAAACCTGTGGGGCTAAGGTAGAGAGAATGGGAACTCTTAGCCATGTTTCTAGTGTGGTAGTTTCTTGGGACATTTTATGGAAATTGTTCTGTTCAAGATTTTTGTATCTACCGGGTTTTATTTTGATAGGCTGTAATTTGTCAAGCATAAGAAACTACTTTTTGTGTTGGAGAGATAGCTCAGCAGTCTAAGTGCCTGCCGTGTAGGTGCAAGGTCCTGAGTTCGATCCCTGTTATCACATGCCATGCTGGCCCAGAACTGGGTGTGGTGTTGCACACCTGTAATCCCAGTGCTGGGGAGGCTGAGACAGGAAGACCACTATGATCTGTAGCTGCATGGTTAGGCCCTGTACCAAATAATTAAATAAAAAAGTTTAAAAAAATTATTCTTTTCCCCTGTTTGCAAATTTATTTGCAAAGTGATATACAAATTAGCCTTCTCTGACTTTTTAAAAAAATTATTCTGCAAGCAATCCCTCTGTTCCACATGTATTTTCGTACTCACTGAGATAGCCTAGGAGGTTGATACTATGGTCACTTGAATTTTACACTTGGCAAGATTAAAGTACAGAGAAGTGATGTGACAGCCCTTAGTCCCACACCCCCAGTAACGGTGGAACTGGGACTTAAACCAAGTCCTGGCCTCAGCCCAGAAGTGGGTGCACTTTCTCCTCCATGCCCACAACCTCGTGGGCTTCTCTCTGACTTCTTGGTCATCTTTCCACTTAGGCAGTCTCATGCCAGTCTCATCTTCCACGTAAGAGGAGCCTTCCCTCCTGCACCCCATCAATCCCTTCCCATTTCATTTCTTGATTTCTGTCTCGCTCTTCAACCAGGTTTCTCCAGTCGTCGCTTAGGATCCACTGTTACGTGCATGCTGACTCCTCCTGCTCAGACTGCTTTCTTTCTGTCATCATAGCAGCCTTTGGCTCCATGTCTCCTGCCACACCAGCTCTTAGAGGTGGCCCAGCTCACCCTCCAAGTGCAGCTCCCCCAGCCTCCCAGCCAGGTGAGCAGCCCCGCCCACACCCAGCACGTGCCTTTGGCTTCCAGGAGCTGCTGTCCTGCCCGGAGAGCGTCCCCGCCCATCTGTAAATCCTGCCCGCAGGGTGCCTTGACCCTTGCTCTCTGGCTTGGGACCCAGGGCCACACTCCTGCGTAGTATTTATTTATATATTTGATACAGGGTCTTGCTATGCAGTTCAGACTCGTAGTGATCCTCATGTCTCGGCCTCCTCAACACTGGGATTACAGGCATGTGCCGCACACCAAGGTTCTGGGTGACACAGTGCACCCAGGGCTCTGGGGCCAGCATGGCATACGGTACCAGGGATCGAATTTGGGTCCTTACACTTGCCAGGCCGGAGCTTAGACTGCCGAGCTATCTCCCCAGCCGCGCGTGCCTTCTTGACAGCTTGTGTCTTCATTTCCAGAACCACATGAGTTGGCCCTGAAGTGCTCCCCAAGAGACTCCCGTGTCCCCCTGTGTGGCTGTGGGCTCTTCTGGGCCCAGTAAAATGATCTCCTTCCTGGAGCACTGTCCCCCTTTTCTGATTTTCTTTTATACTAGCGCTTCCTTTTGCTTTGTCATTTATCTAGTGTATTTATGCTATTAGGGAAGAAGTATAATACTCTCCACCTTTTATGAATTCTTGCCTGGGCCTCCTTAGGCAAAAGACAAATTAATAACAGGAGAACAACCAGCAAAAGTTTAATAACATGTATATCTCCATGTAAAATGAGTAAACATCCAGACACACACACACAAAATTGTCTTAAGCTTCAGATTTCAATACCATCATTTGCTGAAATGAGAAATAAGGGTATGGAGAGAGGTGGGGTGAGACCAAGTGCCCAGGAAAAGCACCCCAAGGCAGGGCTTGTTGTGGGGTTTTCAGTGGAAGTGTTCTCCACTGATAGAATCTCTGGAGACTTAGTCATCCTTTTGTTCCTAATACAGAAAGAGAAAGAGCATCCTCTTTCAAATGGGGATGTTTTTTGTATGTATATATTTTTTATATATTTTTTTATATATTTCTCTTACCAAAAGTAACTTCAGAGCTTAGCTACTGTAGGTTCTCAAAATAACCAGCTCAAAAACACTTTGTGCTAAAAAAGTGCATTTTGGGGTGGCATATTCTGCTCCCCTATAGTCATATTTTGGGTAATTTTCTTTCTTTCTTTTTTTTTTTTCCCAGAACCGGGGATTGAACTCAGGCCCTTGCGCTTGCCAGGCAAGTGCTTATTCTACTGAGCCATCTCCCCAGCCCCATTGGGTAATTTTCTGAGCCCCATCACCACTATCTCTTTTGTCTTTTGGTTAAATTAGCTTATGGTTCACCTGTTATATTTTCAAAAAGCAAGATTTAATGTGGTGTTTTTTTTTCTATTTCACTCATTTCTCCCTTTATCTTTATGACTTTCTTTCTTGTATTTTATTTTAAAGCATCTCCTTTTGTTTTCTGCTGCTCGTTACACATGCCATAGTCTGGGCAAATAATAAAGAAAAGAAGTGTTATGGCCTGACCCTAGAAGCCCCCAGGAGCCTAGCGCATTCAAAAGCGCGGCTTCGGGAGGGCGGCTGGGTCACCGGGCGCTGCACTCACGGGTCAGTCCACTCCCTGGAGAGCTCAGCAGTGTGTGCCGTGAGAGGGTGGGGACTGGCCGAAGGGCTGGGTCCCTGGGGCGCTGTGGAAGGGCGCCTCTGCCTCCCCACCTCCCGCCTGCTCTCTCTGCTCCCTGGCTGCTGCGCTGTGAGCTGGTGTCCTCTGCAGCAGCCCTTCCACTACGCCACATTTCCTTTGGAGCTGACCATGGACTGAGACCTCTAAGCACCTATGGGCCCAAATACCCTCCTCCCTTGGTGTGTGGGTTTTGGTTATTGTGTCTCAGTGGTGAGAGTGATCCAGACAGATTGTGAAAGGGGGAGTAGGGCCATCGCTGAGACTGCGCCCTGCTCATGTGACTTAGAAGCCTTTGGAACTGGCTCATGCGAGGAGTTTGGAATGGTCTGGAGATGCAAGACAGAGAAATAAAGACCAAGCTCAAGAGGTTGCAGTTGGGAACAAGGACTCCATTGGAAGCTGGGCTGTTGTATGTTGTGGCACAGTAGGAACCTTTGTCTTTATGTTGCTCATGTCCTGAGACTTTTGGGAGACTGAAGTTAAGGGTGGCAGGCTAATTAATCTAGCAATTAATAAAGTGGAGGAAATTCCAAGGCAGCTCAGCATCCAGGCTGTGGGACTGTTGGTGGCTTTTAGTTAGGTTTATCCTGAAAATCAAGACCAAGAAGCTCATTCAAAAACTTTTCAGTTTCTCCAGAAAGGAAGCATGTGTAAGTTGGAGCAGAGGAGAAAAATCATTGGCATTAAAAAGAAGCCAACAGAACAGTAGGAAAGATGCCTCACAGACTCCTTAGAAATCAGCAGTATCCCACCATTCATAGGCTCAACCATGCAAAACTGTAAAGCTTTGTTTGATAAGAGAGTCCCTGGAATGCTTAGGGGGGCCTGCTTAGGAATTGGTTCTCAGATTTGATTCATAGTACTCAGCCATCCAAGCCTTTGGAGGCCTCTGCAGCCCTGACACAATGGGGCTCAACTACTATTCAAGCTAGTGGCAAATCTTAGCTTCACTAAAGTGGTGCTGGTTTTAGGAGCATGCAGTAATGAGGTCCAAAGACTTCCACCCAAATTTCTTTTTTTAAAATGTATTTAGTATGGAGTCAACAGGGTCTTACTATACAGATCAGACTCATAGTGATCCTCCTGTTTTCAGCCTCCCAAGTACTGGGATTACAGGCGTGTGCCACCATGCCCAGTCTTCCACTCCAATTTTAGTAGGCATGGGAGCAAGGCAGTGTGGCTCCAAGAGGGCAGTGTGTAAAGCTGTGGGAGTGAGGCAAGACCCCAAGATATTGGAGAGACCAAGAGCACAGGAGTCTGGTGAGGATTGCCACAGACAGTGAGCAGAGGCATCCCAGGAGAGGCCATGAGGACCCAAACTGGCAATATGGTAGGAGTGGGGGCCCCTAAGCCATTTGGAGTCCACTTCTCACCACAGCTCACCCTGGGTGCTGGACACAGCCCTACAGAATCTAATGCTTGCTCTGTGGGGCTTTAGTCTTGCTTTGCTTCTGCTCCTTTCTATTCCCTTGTTTCTGTCCTTTGGAGGGTTTCTCCTGTGCCATCATATGTGGGCAGTGCTTAACTTTACTTTCGATTTTTATAGAGGTTCACAGCTAAGTGTTTGCCTTGAGTTTCTGAGACTTTGGGGGTGAGCTTCTTAGCAGTGCTGGAACTGTTAAAGTTGTGTTGACTGTTAAAGAGGAATGAAATACATCTTTCATAAAGACTGGGTATGACTCTTTGAGAGCAGGGACAGAATGTTGTGGACGTCTGCAAGACCACTGTGTGTTCAGAGGCGGGGCATAGGGATCATGGCTGGATTGTGGGCTGCTATGCTCACCAGTGGTTTAATCCATTGATGAGTTCGTAGCGGAATGTGCTGTTAGGAGAAGGGCTCTTATGGGAAGAGGTGGGCCGCTGAGGTCTGAAAGGGTGTATTCCTGTCTCCAGCTCCTCTGCGCTCTCTCTGCCTCACAGTTGCCAGGAATTGAGAGGCTTTCCTTTGCTGGGCCCTCCTACCATTCCTTTGCTGTCTTGGAGCCAGCTGACCACAAATGGAGCCCTTTGAAATGCTGAGTCTAATAAACCTCTCCTTTAAGTTTCAGGTCCCCGTGACCAGAGGTGACTAATCGTACTTGTGAATGTGATTGCCAATTCTGATATGTATGGCTTTCATGATTTTTCAGAAATTTTATAATGTCTTATATACTGCTATTTTTATAATTTTCACTTTTATTCAAGTCAATTTAATGCAATATTTTTTCTACTAAATATTTAGGGGGATTACCATTTAGTTTTTTTTTTTTTTTCTGTATTTTAGGGAAAGGCCTACAGAGTGTTCAGGGTCTCACTACTAGTTTGGACTCATAGTGATCCACCTGTTTACAGCCTCCCAAGTGCTGGGATTACAGGCGTGTGCCACCACGCTCAGTCTCAATTGCTGTCTCAATGTACCCTGGGGGCGGGGTTGGCACCACAGGCCTGGGGATTGGAACCCTGACCCTGCACCTGCTTGCTGCAGCTTTAATCTGCTGAGCTATTTGGCCAGCTCTTAACATTTAGTTTTGTTTTCACTTTATTTATTTATTATTTATTTATTTTTGGTACCAGGGATGGAACTCAGGACCTTGTGCTCACCAGGCAGGAGCTTACACCACTGAGCTATCCTTCAGTCTTTGGTTTCACTTTTTAATCCTTATGTTTTTTCTTTTTTAAAAATAAGAGTGTTGTTTGTCATATTTCTATATCATGCAAACTTCTGGGCATTTCTTGTGTCCCTGTGTGTGATCAATTTTGAACATTTCATCAGCATTTGAGAATGTGCATTCTCTACTCTCAGGTTATGATCTTTTCAGTTCTTATTTTTTATTAGTACATATTGGCAATATAGATTAAAATATCTATTTTAGACATATTTTGACAATTATGTTGGTTATATATTTTATAACTTTTGTTACTTTGTCTGCTTCACCTGTCTCATGCTGATTGATGTTTATAACATACCTTTTATCCCTTCCCTCTTCCTGTTCTTTTTATTGTATATACATTTGTTTTCATTTTGCATATAGATCTTCACAACATATTCTTGTTCATTATAGAATATAGTTTTAGAAAACATTCTAAAGATCTCTTTGTGGCCTTCTTTCCCACTTTTTGACTTGCTATTCCTTTGATTTAGATCACAAACTCCACTTTCTTATTGTTTCCATATGTTTATTTATCTTTAAAACCAATTTTTAAAACAGGCATTCATCGTAGACACACGGTCTCACTGTAGCTCAGGCTGCCCTTGAGCACACAGCGGTCTTGCCTCAGCCTCTCAAGTGCTGGGATCACACGTATATGCCACCATACTTGGTTTAAGAATTTGCCTAAGAGTTGATAATTATTAGTTGGTTTTGCCCAGAACTTAGTGGGCTTTTTTTTGCATGTAGTCATGTAGTTGCAGTAGTTTTTCTATTTTTACAGTTTTAAAAAAAATTGCTTTAGACATATACTTCTCTAATGCACTGATGTTCTTCATGGACACCAATAATAAAAATTTTCACCTGCCTTTGGTTATCTTTCATTCCACGTGCATGTCCTCTGTTCCTTTCTCCATGTATGTCTTTGTTTTTGTGGCCCCTCAGCCACCCTGGGGGTAGGGCTGGCATTGCATGTGGTGCGGGGAATTGAACCATGGTCCCTGTGTTCTGCCTAAGCTTGCCTAAGCAGATGCTTTAGACCACTGAGCTATCCTGCTGGCCCCTTTCCATGTATGTCTTAACCTCATCATATACATTCTTAGATTTTCCCTTGTGTCTTTAGAACCTGTTTAGACAATTCTAATCAACTAGGTTTTCATTAGAATCACATCTCTTCTGAGCTCATTTACATTATCATTGCTGTTACTCTAGGAAAGCCTCTCTGCAGCTGCTCTGACTGCCTGATCAGAGCCCTGCCTCAGGCTCAATACACACGGTTGTACACCTCCCACCCGACCTGTCTTTTCTATGGCTGGGAGAATGGATCTGGCCCCTCAGGTTCAAGGAGGAGGTTGGCCAGCAAAGATCAGAAGGACCCCACCAGTGACACCAGCTCTCTTTTCTGTCTTTTGGCCTAGCTCACTTCCTTATCGCTGCCTCCTTTTATGCTTGGGGTACAATCCAAATAATAATGGGGATCAGTGAGCACCACACATTCCTTGTAGGTCTCGTGGGGCCTGGCACGAGGTTCCTGGCACCTGACTGTCAGATTTGACGGAGATGAATTCTGTAGCCAGGTGACAGAATTACTTGGGAAGCTTTCAAAATAGCATGCTGATTTTCTCCTTCCCTTCCACCTTCTCTCCCTCCCTCCCTCTGTTATGTCCTCCTTCCCTCCACTCTGCCACTTTCTCCTCCTCTTCTTCTTCCTTTTCCCTTTCTATCTTTCTCTTCCTTCCTTTTCTCCTCCTCTTCCTACCTTTTATATTTCTTCCTGTAGTAGGATCAAACCAGGGCTCCACGCTGAGCTACCCCCCTGCCCTTCTGTGTTTTTCGCTTTGAGACTGCCTCCCATTCAGTTGCTACGCTGTGCACTGTGCCTCAGTCTGTCGCCCTGCGGCGTCACACGCAGAGGCCGGCATGCAGGGCCACCCTTCATCAGGAGGGTTCTTGGTGCTTGGCTCTTCCAGTGGGCAGGGCTGAGAAGAATAAGCATTTTTATGCCCACACATTCAGTAGAAGTAGTTCCATGTTTGAACACCAGGGGGCTTCTTCCTTTTCCTCCATTCCATATCTTACAAAACAAAATACTTCACGGAGGGCAACCTGCATCCCAGCCACATAAACATGCTTATTTGTTTGGCATCTTGGAATACTCACAAAATATCTTTCAGAATCACTGTATCGATAACACCATCATCAACAAACTCAACCTACCAGGTGAAATCCAATTTTTTTTTCAGTTATCATCCTTAAAACACTCCCGTCGCGTGGAGAGGCAGAGCGTCACGCTCAAGACTTACCCGTTTCTCTTTCTGGGTGGTTGGCTATATTGTAGTGATGTGTGTGGACAGGTGTTTAGAGAGGTTGGTTTTTGTTTATGTTCTTTTTAGATTTCTTTCAATCTGTTGATTTTAGAACTAGATGGTAAACATTGATATGGTTTGAAAGTCATAACTAAATAAAAGTAAAATAACAGTAGTTCTTTAACTTTTCCCTGTATTTTGGGCTAATTTCCATCCCTTTTTTGTGGGTAATTAGTCTGATTAGTTTTTTTTTTTTTTTTTTTTTTTTTTTTTTTGCGGAACCGGGGATTGAACTCAGACCCTTGTGCTTGCTAGGGAAGCACTTATTCCACTGAGCCATCTCCCCGGCCCCTTAGTTTCTGATTTATACTTTGTGCATCTTTCTTTTTTAAAATTAAAATAATTTTTTATTTTATTTACTTTTACATCTTTTTGAGACATGGTCTTGCTATGCATGCAGTTCAGGCTGGCCTTCGCAATTTTTCAATTTTTTGCAAAATTAAGCACATTTCTTTTCTGCAGTGTAGCCCCAGCTCTCCCCAAACTTGCTATGATCTTCCTGCCTCAGTCTCCTGAGTGCTGGGATTATGGGTGCACACCATCATACCAGGCTCAAATTTCTTTATTTTGTCTTATTTCTTACAAAAAAGCAATAAGCTACACATGCTTTTTGAGTTTCAATTTGTTTTTTCCATTTATACAAAAATATTTGAATTCTAATTTTTCTTTAAAACATTTTTTATTTTTTATTGGTCTTGTGCTTGCCAGACAGGCACTGGGCCCCTGAACTACATCCCAGCCCCCAAGTTTTTCTTACAACGTGTCTGGCATTCAGTTTTGGCTGAGTAGAAATATTGTTGAAATTTGAGCATAAGCCCCATGTTTCAAAGATATTTCTGGTGACTGATTGGACGTTTTCACTTCTCAGTGTCCCTGAATGCGCCTATGATAGGAAAAAAGTGAGAAAAGAAGGAAAGAAAGAAAGGAAGGAAGGAAGAGAAAGAAAGACCTGAGAGAAGGTGGGCGCAGATTAGCCTCGGGACGTGACTCACAGTTAGTGAGGCTTCCACTTGGTGGCAGCAGGTCTCCAAGAATGAATCCCCAGTGTTCAGAAAAAGGGATCCTGCAGCTGGGAAGAGGCAGCTGGGGCATGTTTAGGACAGGCGCCACCTCCAGGGGCCGACTTGGAAGTGACGCCCCCTTCCAACCCTACCAGTTTAACCATTCACATTCTCTTCTAGAGTTTGGTCATCCCTGAGGAATGTAATATACTGCAAAAGAAACTCGGCCCCTGGCTCAGTTTGTGATCGATATCACTTACGGCCTCTCAATTCAAAGGCTGTAACAGCAAATATTAAAATTTTTTTTTTTTCAGTTACGAACTCCTTTATTATCAAAACAGTATAACAGTAAACTTATACAATGTCTTTTATACAGATAAGTTATCTAGTTGTTTCTCTCTTCAGGATCCTGTCCCTTTATATCAGTCTTATTCAAAGAGCAGGGCAGCTGTAACAGACAGTGTGGAGTGGGGTGCAGGAGTGTAGAGTGAACACTCAAGCACATTTAGTGTTTACAGTATAAAAATACCTATTCCTGCCTTACAGGTGACTTTGAGCAGTAAGGTCTTGCAGTCCAACCCAGAAGTCCCAGCGAGTGTTTTAATTACATTTCAACGACTTGACGTTCAAGCCTGAACTAGATATTTAGTGTCTTCTTTATTGCAAATCTGATGTCTTTGACCTGAGGTACAGGATTGTCTTCTAGAACCATTGCATAAGGCATAGGGACATCAGCGCCGGTGACCCGCACTGCAGGAACATCCAAGAAATTGCAGGCAGGGCCTAGAAGAGAAGGCAGGCTCACCTGGGGAGGCCAGGGAGAGCCGGCTGCGCCTGCCCCCGGGGAAAACACGCAACGAGGTTCCAGTCACAGGGATTCCTTTCTGGTTTTGTTTCTTAAATCATTTACCCAGAGGAGAACACGTCAACCTGCCAAGTCACAGCGTGAAGTCAGGGGGTCACCCTACGCCTGAATCTCTCTGTCTAGTATGGAGCTGGGCACACGATGTTTACTGAGGTGTCACCGTTTCTGGCAGCATTGTCCTGGGGATACCTTCCATGATCCTGGCACAGATCTCAGCTCCTACTCCGAACTGCGGCCAGCCTGCTTCCACAGTTACGAGATGGTTAGTCTTCATGACACTGGCTTCTATAGTTTCGAAGTCCATTGGTCTGATGGCATGCAAATTGATCACCTCACATTCAGCTCCCTCTTTAGACAGTACTCTCGCAGCTTGTAAGCAAAGGCCCACATGTCTCGAGCGGGAAACCACAGTTCTATGTGTCCCTTGCCTTCCCACTTTGACTTTTCCAGTGGGAATCAGAGTCTTTTGACTGAGCTTCTGCAAGTATTTAAAAGGAACTCCACACATCAGTTCATTCGCTAGCGCCACCACTGGATTGTTATCCTGAATGGCTGACTTAATGAGTCCTTCAGCGTCCTCTCAATTCCAGGGGCTGACCACCTTCAAGTCAGGGCAGTGTCTATACCAGGCAGCAAAGAACTGTGAGTGCTGGGCAGCTACTCCTGCCGAGGTGCCATTGGGCCCCTGAAGATGATGGGCACGGGCTGGAGGCCTGCCGACACGTACTAGGTCTTGGCAGCCGAATTTACAACCCGGTCGATGATTTGCATGGAGCAGTAGAAGGTCATGAATTCACAAACGGGCCACAACCCAGCCACAGCTGCACCCACATCAATTCCAGCAAAGCCTGTCTCAGATGTGGGGGTATCTATGATCCTTTTGTCTCCATCCTTCTTCCACAGGCCCCGGCTAACCTTGTATGCCCCATCGCATTGGGCAACTTCTTCCCCGAGCAGAAATACCCTCTCATCTCTCTCCAGCTCCCATCCATACCTTGACCTATCGCATCGCCAACAGCCACCTGCAGCGTCGCGGGTGCGGTCCCGTGAAAGCACGTCTTCAGCAGCCCGGAAACCTGCCGCAGGGACCTCCACACCAGGGCTGACACCACAACGTCTTGTCTGTGTCCTCTCAAAAATAATTTTAAGATTCAGGAAAATCTAGTTTCCCACCCAGAGTTCATTACAATCTCTTTATTTCACCCTCTTTATTTTTGGTCGAATTTTGATGAATCTTGATCTTAAGCACAAGTGAAAAATAGGCAAAACCCAAAAGAAGCTGAATACGAGGATTTATTCTAACTCAGATTCGGGTCTCCTCACTCTTCTCAGCTCCTAGAGAAGCAGCACTGTGCACCTTGGCTGGGAGCCTCCCCTGCCTCTGGGGCTCAGCCTTGCGCGGGGCTCAGCCTCTGCCCCTGTAGGCCTGCCCGAGGGCCTGTGCAGAGGCTTCCGCGCAGGCAGCTGTGGGCCGAAGCCCGTCCGGGCCGGCTGCTCCCTTGCCCCTGCTGCCGCTGCTTTCTCCTTCCAGTCTGCGGTGAGGTCCGCAGCGTGATCCCCTGGGCCGGGCTGGACCACCAGAGATCCTAACCTGAGGAAATGCCAACAGCAGCATGCTAGGGTGTGGCCTCTTACCCTCCAAGCCTTTGCATATGGTGGTGCACAACTGTAATCCCAGCTGTCTGGGAGAATGGAGTAAGGACAGTAAGTTTCAGTTCCACTGAAGCTTCTTAGTAAGGCCCTCTCTCCAAATAAAGAATGAAAAAGGGCTGTGGATATAGCTCAGTGCAAAGACCCTGGTTCAACACCCACTACTGCTAGAAAAAGGCTAGAAAAATATTCACCCGAGTGACACGGTGTGGGTAGGGCACGAAACCAGCCGGACAGAGGACAGAGGGGAGAATGGACCTGAGCCCCGGAGTTGTCGGAGAAGGCTCCCAGGAAGAGGTGAGGTTTGAAAAACGTGTCAAAGGAAGTAGCATAAATGAGCTGGTACTGGGGAAAGACAGACACGGTGGACAGGAGGGTGTAAAGCCGTGATAAGTGTCAGTCACGTCATCTCATGGGAAGCCAGTCTTCCATGACGAAGTGCAGAAGAAGGTGGGTCTAAAGACCTGTTGTGGTCACTAGAATCCTTTGAAATCTCCTCACTTCTTCCCAGCACTACATTTCTGCACCAACACTGCGCTCGCTGTGGGCTTCGCGGTTCTCATAAGGAACTCGGCATCGAGCTGGTTCCAGCCTCTCTTCTGCCCCCACATCGCTTCTAGACAGCCTCCTACTCTCTGCCCTGGTGCAGGGTGTGGCATCCCCCAGCCAGGGCCAGGTTCCAGGATGCCACTGCAGACCACGTGTGGGCAGAAGCCCTTCCGGTTCTGACACTGTATGACCGCCATCTGTCACTCTCCCACCATGAAAGCACTGGTGGCTCCTATTATCTGAGCGAATTTGATGGTCTCTGACGCAAGGTGAGACCATCTTCATCTTACAGTGCAGGTCTGCATTTCCCAGGCTTCGCCCCTCTACTGGAGTCCATCCCCTTCAGCTGGCTGACAGAGGCTGCTTGTGTTATCCACCTTAATCATGCTGCTCTGTCTGTCAGGGCTCACGGACCCCTCTCCCCGTCCCGGGAAGTGCTTCAATCATGCAGCACTGAGCAGCTGCCCCTGTGCCCCATGGCCCAGCCTGTAGACCTCTAGCAAGCCCTGCCCCAGCCCCGAGACATTTGTGCATGGGTCAGGGCTGCCCTGTGTGACCAATGGTGTATGGTGAAGGTGACAGTGTAGCTTCAGTTTGGGCTCTTGGATCACTTGCTTTGGGAGGAGCCAGTTACCACGGCATGGGGACACTGAAGCGTCATGCAGGAGAGCTCCCCATGGAGGTCCTTGCCCACCACCCATCACCAACTTGCCTGCTACAGGAGTGGTGAGTGAAGGGGCTGCTGGGAGAGAGGCTCCCCCGACTCCTTGCAGCCTTCTGGTGACACGGCTGCTATGTGACTGACAGCCAGGGATCCCAACCCACAGCCAAGGTGCCCCTGGATTCCTGGTCCACAGACCCCGCCGTGGGCTACTCAGCATTGGAGCAAGTGAGTTCTTACACAGCAGCAGATGATACCACTCTTCAACCTCTGACG
>NW_004524681.1:4685980-4711978 GCF_000260255.1 Octodon degus
ATGGGAGAGGGTCCGGCCCACACTACGCCTGGGCTGGGACTGGTCCCGCTGGCGCAGGGTAGCAGGAAGCTCTCCACACACTCACCGGACCTGGGCTAGGACTCGCGTTCTGGCTTTGAAGGCACCTAGCTCTTTCTTGGGGTCCACAGGCCTGAAGGGGGGCGGCCCTGGTTTCTCTGAGTCTTCTGCTTTTCTCCCAAGCTGGCTGTTGAGGTGATGAGGTCATGTGGGCTTAGCTCTCAGGAATGGATTAATGTAGCCACCACAGAGTAGGCTAATTGCCCAAACACTGCATTTGCTGTAAAAATAAGTTTGATTCTCTCTCTCCCTCTATCTCTTCCCCAACTCCTCTCTCTCTCTGTTCTCTCTCTCCATTTCCCTCTCCACCCTTTTATCCTCTCTCTTTCCTTTCTTTCTCTCCTCTCTCCTCCCTCCCTCTCCCTCCCTCTCTCTCCCTCTCTCTCCTCTCTCTTCTCTCCTCTCTCTTCTCTCTTCTCTCTTCTCTCCCCCTCCCTCTCCCCTCCTCTCTCCTCTCTCCTTCCTCCTCTCTCTCTCTCTCTCTCTCTCTCCCTCACATTTTACATCACGGAGTACCTGAGAACAAGAAGGCTTTCACTAGATGCCAGGCCATCCATCTTGGATTTCTCAGCCTGCAGCATCATAAGGGACAAATCTCTGTTCTCTCTAAATTGCCCACGGCCCAAAATGGACTAAAACGAGGGAGAATAGCTTTCATTCTGGCATCCAGGGGGCCCTAAGTCAGTGTGCAGGGTCTACCTTGCCAGCACTCTAACTTGTTCCTGTGTCCCACACACCCTGTAGCCCTGGTTTCCTTCTCAGTTTCCAGTCTACTTCCTCTTTTCTTACCTCACTGATGTCACAGGAAAACCCTGCCTCTACCCCTGCAGAGTCCCTCACAGAGGCCTAGGAAGAAGCCTTTTGTGGTCTCTAGTGGAGTGAGTGGCCACTGGGTTTCCAGCTGGTCTCCCAGCTGGCTGCAGGAGACCTTTCTGTGATGACGGAAGCATGTGACCCTTGTGCTCTCCAGTACGGTGGCCACAAGTCACACATGGCTGTTGACCGCCACATACCTGGCTAGCGTACTGAGGAAATGGATTTTTAACCTCCCTGAATCTTTCAGTAATTATGGTTTGGGATAGAAGGAGGCAGCCTAAGAAAATGGAAAAGAGGAACCAGCGTAGACCAACAGCCTCCCAGGCTCCTAGACCCTGGAGTGCAAGTGTCCACCCACTGCCACACTGGGGAGCAGTTCTAGAAGCTACAGGCAGGTGCTTGCCTGTGAGAGGATTTCAAGAGATCAATGTTTTTGTAAAACATTGTCTTGGCGCTTGTCAAGGCTCTCTGCACATGAGGATCACCCCAGAAAAATTTGAAATATAAAGGTTCTGAAGAATTCCAGAACTGCAGACTCTAGGAAGGGGCCTCAAATGTCCGCGTGTTTGTACAAGTTCCTATGTTGGTATCCTGTAGTTTGCTCAGGGGACTGTTTAGGGGTCACATTCTAAAACATATAAATACTTTCCACCAGGGAAGTATGGTATCTTATTCATGTATATTGTAAATTCAGGAATAAGAATAGATGAAATCATGTTTTCACTTTAGCATGGGGTAGATGTTGGCTGATTTTGGGAAATACCGTGCATTGAACGATGACACTGATAGAAGTCCTGAGCATTTCTGAACGCTTTCTAATTTCATGTGATCAAAATAGACAGTGAATACTTACATTTTAAAATTTTATTACAGTGCAAAACACATCGCCGTTAGCACCCTCTGAATCTTCCCTCTCGATTCAAGCACACTTCTCCCTCATTCTTGCCACTTTCTGAAGCAGTTCTGGGCATCCTCCCCATGAGTGTCTTCATGAGATGTGATTTAAAAAAATATAGTGAATACTTCTGCCAAGAGCCGCTCAGTGGGAAGGCAGGCTCATAACTGGTACCCTGCCCTCATCTGGCTTATCCGCTGGACCTGGGCTGCCACAGCAAGGAGAATCTCCCTAAGACACCCAGGATTCGGAGGCAGATTTATTCATATAATATACATGGCCACTGATCCGGTAACTCGTAGAATCGGAGGCCCCACTCTCTGGTGGTCTAGGGCTTCTATGGGGCAAGCAGGCAGGAAGTGCAGAGCCAGAACGGCTTGTGCATTGGGGATTGGTTTATATGGTGGGCATCACAGTGACCAGCTGTTTCCAAGAGAAGGAAGCGGCTGAACTGGACGGGCAGTGTTGTTAGTACCTGAGTAGCTGAGAGGCTGAAGTGTACTGGCGGGGATGGGGCTCACGGGCATTTCCCGTTACAGTGCAGCTTCCGGCTCTTCCCCAAAGTAAAAATGCCCACAAAAAGGGAATGTTTTGAGTCAGGCAGCCGGGACACCTCAACCCAAGTGGGGGGCTCACTAGTAAGAGAAGGTAGAGTCTTGGTGTTCGAGGGGTGTGTTCTAGGTAGGGCACTGAGCGAGAGCCTGGGTATGGGGTGAATGTCAGCTGGGTTCTAGAACTGGGGTACAAAGTTTACTGAGAACTAATGGTATTCCAGGGTTCGGGAGAGATACCGTGTCCGTTCCCCAGGAGCTGAAGGGTTGAGGTGCTTGAGGAGGTGACAGGTAAGATTAATAAAAAACTATAAGTGCTTAAGTCACAAGTGGTGCAGGGGCATTACAGGATGCTGAGGATATGCGCAAGCTGGAGGTCCTGCGGGATTTGGAAGTTTCGAGATCCAGCGCGTGAGCTGGTGCACGCGCAAAGCCAGGAAGCCAGGCCTGCGCCGTGGGGGCTTGGTTTCATGTCTAGGTTCCTCTCCAAAGATCACCTACCAGCTAATCTCTCCCTATCCTTTCTGTTATCTTCTGGGTGTGATAACATCTGCTCTGCTTATCTGGTTGACTTTAAAATAAAATGATTTTTAGCAAAAAATATTTTCCTTAGAACATAGTGGTTAGTGAAGTGCCCTCTCTACTGTGCATAGCCTGGGACAGTGAACTTTCTCCTGTTTAAAGCTGAAGTTTTGCACGAGGACTGCTGATAGTGAGAGCTAGCTGGCTTGGGAACTACTGGTCTGACGTGTCAGCGTCTCTCCCAGAAGTACTGACTTATAAGCGAACAGTATTCTCTGAATTTTATTTATTCACAAATCTCTCCCACAGCAGCAGCTCAGTTCTATGCATAGCTATTTTTTTTTTTTTTGGTGTGGAACCGGGGATTGAACTCAGATCCTTGCATTTGCCAGTCAAGCGCTTATCCTACTGAGCCATCTCCCTGGCCCTATTTTGGTTTTTAAGAAAAGCATTTTTTTTTTGGCTGGCTCAGCCTGCCTTAAGGGCGGGTCTGGTAAGGCAGGCAGAGGGTGGGTTCAAACCGTGGCATCCTGCGGCTGACTGCGTTTGCATGAACAGGCACTTATTCTGGTTTTTTGAAAGGAAAGACAACAAGAAAAGACTTACAGCACAGGCAATCTTTTCAGAAAGCAGAGACAGGGGGGTGGGGTGTATGGATTTATGAGAGCAGTAGAGGAAGAAAGAGACAAATGGTGACTGGAAAGTAGTGTTTTTTTATTTGAAAAATTTCTAGTTGAAATTAGGATTATTTTCAGTCAGTAAACTTTGGTGGACTTTGAAGGTATGCATGGCACATGACGGATAGTCTTCAATGCTATGCCTTCAGTTCTAGCAGGTGAGTATTGCTGCCAGGGTGTGGCTGTGTGTCTTTTAGGGTGTCCAGATGTCACCAAGCCATGGAGTGGCTGATGCGTTAAGCAAGGTAGATTTGGACCAACAGCGCCCCATTCTGTGAACACACACATCTGCCACATCTCTGGCCATTTCTTAGTATCTGTTCCCAGAAATGGAAAGACCTCCTCCAGGATCCATACGCATCACGAGGTGTCTGGAAGATCTCCAGGGTCCCCACTGGGAAGGCCACCCCAACCTGTCCTCTCCCCACAGGAGTAAGAGAGAGGCTGTCTTGGGGTAGCTGACAGACCGTGGAATGATGGAGAGGAGACAGAACCTCCCAGTCAGAGGATGCAGAGATGGTGGGTGAGGCATTCCAGTGAGTGAGCTCTGCTCACAGACTTTCCTAAAATCCTGAGCATTAAGCTGTACAAGGAGCTTTTGGTAAAAGAGTAGATACATGGAGAATGTCAGAATTGTGCCACCAGGTGGTACTGCGGCGGAAAGGTCATTATGGTAGCAGTCAGGAGGGCTGGGCTTTGGAATTTAATAAGCGTCCTCTGGATCACTTCGTGAGGGAGCCATCTGAGAGATGCATCAGGTGTCTTGTGGTAAGAAGTGACACAAATCGAGACTGTCCCTGTGCCGTGGTTTCTCACTCACCATTTCCTGGCGACAGTCGTCATTGCCTCTGAAACAGCGATTCAGATCTTATCGCAGGTGCGTATGTGCCCTGATGCGCTTCTCACAGCTGCAGCCCACTGCTGCTCGTAGATGCTCCAGATGTTTCAGGGTCGCTCAGTGGTGAGCACCCCGAGTCCTGCTGATGTGCAGCGATACGCTACACGCGAAGGACACAGCGACTCTCCTCAGCCGGGGCTGCGTGGAAAGGTGGATACGTGACTTGCCATCCCTCTGAGTGAG
Organism: Octodon degus; assembly: GCF_000260255.1. Lineage (NCBI taxonomy): Eukaryota > Metazoa > Chordata > Mammalia > Rodentia > Octodontidae > Octodon > Octodon degus. Next base: position 4,690,601 of record NW_004524681.1, read on the forward strand.
TTCTGCCAGAAAATCCTCATCTGGGAGTCTGAGCATCTCCTGCTCCCTGCTTCTCCAGAAGAATTTTCACTGATTGCTAAGAGCCAGAAGTGGTGGGCAGCTGGGTTGGGGCGGCCCGCTGGCTGGCATGATATGGTAGGGTCTTTACGGTCGTGTAGAACATAAAGAGAGAGTGAATGATAAAGTGTTCGTGGGAGAATGGCGTAAAACCAATGCTACCGTGCTGCTTGGTTCCGGCCATCCTGTGCCCAAAAAGCCCACGTGCAGAGCCTGGTGTGTGTTAGGATGTCAGTGTGTCCCCTAAACGCTCCAGGGGTGAGCAGCAGCTACTGAGCTACAAAACTCATAACTCTCACAAAATATTTCATATTGCGTTTCAGGGATCCGTTCCCGAGTTGAAAGGAAGAGGTTTAATGTCTCCAAACCAGTGTTTCAATTCTAATAAGAAATAACCTTCTCTGAATATTTTCCACGTGTGAGACTCATGTGATTTTATGTGATCTCCCAGCTGGATGATGTGGGTACTGTCACCATGATGCCCATGTTCCAGAGAAGGTCACATAGGGTGACTTGTCCAGCGGTGACCAGCTACAGAGTGGCCAGGCTTGGCCAGCGTGACCCCAGAGTTTCTAGTCTCACCATAGGCAGTGTGGTCCTCACAGACACACAAGGGCCTCTCTGTGACCTTGGGCCCATCACGAAGGTTCAGCACCCCCCAGTGGAACATCTGGTCATTCTTAAAAATGAGAGAAGAGAAAAACAAACAAACAAACAAACAAACAACAACAACAACAACAAAAACCCAGATGCCTTTCCACTTACCAAGTAAGCAGTGCTCACTTAACGGGGGCAACACTTTGGGCATGAGACCCTGATCATGGAAACATTGAGTGGTGCTTTCAACCAAGGTGAAGCCACGTCTACGTCAGTGTGGCTTTGTCCCTGGGTAGTGGCAGATGACAGCTGTTTTCTTTTTTTCTCCCAGATTTGACATTTTAGGGACCCGCTGGATGCAATGGTGAGATGCCCCTGATTTGAAGCTTTTGCCTGGCATCGCTTCCTTTGGATCTCGCCGCGATAGACAGCTGAGATTGCAAGTTCATGGGAAGCTGTGAACTTTAAAGTCTTAAAACATTCAATCTGAAGATTCACAGTGATGTACACGTATTCACCAGTAAGAGCAGCCCAGTGCTTCCCGTGTGCCAGGCACACAGCCCAGACAAAGCCTGGGCTCAGAGCACAGACAGGTGGTCTTGTTTACCTAACTCCAAGATGGAGAGGTGAGGGTTGCCTGCTCAGTAATTACACAATCATGACGCAAGTGGAGCTGCTGTTCCTTGTGTGTGCACTACAGTACCTGCTTCTATCCGCGGAAGGATGGGAGAGGGGAAATGCTGCACCTTTCATTGAAAGCACGTGAGCAAATGCCTAAGTGTCTCAGGACCATAGAGTTTAACTCAGGGGGAGACCTGGGCTGTTCAGTGAGAATTTAGCATGCTTATGGAGGTCCTGGAGCTACCTCTGTGTTCTCTTAACTGGACAGAACGTGTCACAGCCGGATGCAAGGGGAGCCTAGGATTCTTGTCATGATGCTGCCCCCCCCCAAGTGAAGTACTAAGCTGAGCACTAAGCTGTACTCAGTCACAACTTTATGTATGTCAGGTTTCTATTATAAAGCCCTAGGAAAATACATCCAGGAATAGCCCCTAATTTCTTACCTAGCCCCAAACATCTGTTTCTTGGGTTGCTAGGTCAAGTCCCTGCGTCTGGATTTTGAATGTGTTTGTGTCCATACTTTATAGTTTAAAGAGTGCCCGGGAGCGTAGCTTACATGCATATGTTTTTCAGTTTTTGGGTCACCTAAAGCAATCGTGATCAACAGAAGTGACGTGTGAAGTGTTCAGGGAAGTCCTACAAACCCTGGTGACACCGGTTCTTGGAAACAGGGTCAAGCAGGAGGTTTCTGAAGCGTGATGCTGTCCAGAGAGGGTGAAGTGGTCAAGACTGAGAGCAGTAGGGACAAAGCGTTCTCAATCCTGACAGAGAGAAAAATCCCAGCAATGAAGTCCATAGTAGCCTTGTGACCAACTTACAGGCTGAGAGTTTGCCACACTATTTAACATCCTTGAAACGGAGAAGGTTTAGAAATGAATGATGCGTTACGCCCATGTCTCAATAGAGAAGACAGTTTTTGGGTTTCAATCAGTGAAAGCCTAAAAGAATTGGAGACATGAAACTTTTTACATTTTCCTGTTCAGGTTGACTCTGAGCCTCTTAGTTCAACTTTTGCTATTCTGGACAGCCCACCTGAATCTTCAGGATGCCTGAGGGTCTTGCTAATAATGCTCAGATTTGGTTTTACTTCTGCAAGAGTCTTGAGCTCAACATGTTCTCTGCTGCTTCAAGATAATGAGTTGAACTTGGTACCCAGCACTCGTAGGCAGACCAGAAAGGGCTCCCAGGGCCTTGATGTTGCACTAGACCTCAGGGCAAAGCGTGAGGGCTCTTTCTTTCTTTCTTGTGGTCAGACATTGTTGATTCTAGACATTGTTGGATAGGTTCTTGAATCTATATTGCTTTCCAGTCCCACCAAGATTGCTTGATTTAAGCTACAGTTGTCACTGCCTGGGCAATGGGAAGGGCTGTCCTCCAGCCCTGACGTGTGTCTTTCTTCGTTACCACGCCCTCCCCCTCTCCACATGCCTGCCAGCCAGCCACAGTGCCTTCGGCACTTCCTGAAGATGCTCGTTCTTTCTGACCTCTGCTTTGCTCCTGTTACTGCTGTACGTACCCGGATGTCTTTCTTTTCTCTTGCTTTGAAACAGGGTCTCACTAGGCAGCTCGGGGTGGCCTTAAGCTCCCTATGTAGCCCAGGCTGGTGTCGAACTCACAGTAATCCTCCCGTCTCAGCCTCCTGAATGCTGGGATTACTGGCATATGCCACCACGCCTGGCTCCTAAATACCTTCGAATTTCCACTTATGTGTACAAAAATTATTCCATCCTTCAAGGTGCAACTTGGCCTTTCTCTGTTCTCCACTCTGCCCTGATCGCCCTGCCCCACTCATCTTCCTTTTCTATCACATAGTTCTCATTTCTGTGACAATTGTCATTATGTGACTTATTTTGTCTATGTTATATTGTAGTTCTTCTACTAAACTAAAAAAAATTAAAAAATTATTTCCTTTTGTTACTGACAATCTGTCATTCTTATCCCCACCTTTGGTTTTGTGGAAATATGACTGGCAAGTTGGACTTTGTATCTATTGAAGGTGTAGGTGAATGACCTGCTGTATGAACCCATGGTGAAGTGACTGTCACAGTCAAGCAAATTCGCAAGCCCACCACCTCAGGTTGTTAGTAGTTCTAATTTTTGGTGTTGGTGCGACCATTGAAGATTTAATTTCCTAGCGGATTCCAAGCATACACTACAGTATTATCAAACAGAGTCAGCATGATGTCTGGCAGATTTTCACAGCTTATCCATCGTACATTTCACAGTCTAGACCCTGCAACTCACATCTCCCACTCCTCCACACCCATCACCCTGCCACTGTCTCCTTGTTTCTGTGGCTTGAATTTGGGGATTCTACATAAGTGAGATCACACACCATTTGGCTTATTTCCCTTAGCTTAATGTCCTTCTGATTCACCTGTCTGGTCGCAAATGGCTTAATTTTCTCCTTTTTAAAGTCTGAGTAATATTTCACTGTATACAAATATCTCTAACTTTTTAAAGTGGGAATCTGCATTAGTAAATGCTTTTGTCTCCAGCACAGTGGATAGCCATTTCTATACCTTTTGTTGTGGAAATAATAGTAAAGCAGGACATTGATTATTTAGTGGTCATACAGTCAGTGTGTAAATGTCACCAGTATAGACCTTATTTTCAAGTCAGTTTCCTGGAGGCCAAACCATGGGGTTGGTCGCCACATGGCTGTGATGTGTGGCTGCTATAATCAACCCAGAGACCATTGGCTAAAATGCGTTATCTTAAAAATAGCTGCATGGGAAAAATAGACTGAAGTTTAGTAAAAATCATCAAATTTTTAAAGCGAAACATTTTGTTTATTGAGTCCTTCAAAGGCATGACAGGACATGAGAGCGGCAGCAGCATTATTTCACAACTTCTAAATGTCACTGATCACAGGAGACTGCAATTGTGAATACAAGTAATGTTAGCATTGTTCCTCATAATATTATTTAGCGTTTGACCAGGAGAGTATTGAAGACATCAATACTTAGATCTTTGAGTGAAAATTTGACTGTAACACACCAAAAGCAACTCTCTCTTTTACCTAATTAGGAGAAACCCGAGTTTACATTTCTAGTGCACCAAGGGGCATCAGACTCATCTACTGTCTTGGGCATGAGTACAGTGGTTCCTTGGTTCACAAATTTCCTTTCCACGATTCTGGTCCCAAACCGAGTTGGACAAGAACTGAATCAAATTTCCCTATAAGGTCAATGTGAAACCGAACCATTGAATTTGATTCAGTTCACACCAGCTCCTCTTTGTAAAGAAAAGAAATATCACCATAGAAAGCAGATATCATTAAGAATAAGTTGATTTGTTAAGCACATAGATCATGCAGCCAAACTACCAGGGTTCAAATCCTGGTTTCACAGAAGAGATCTAGAATAGTACAACAATTCTGGACAACAAAGGTGAAGCCCAGGACATTACAATCTCTGACTTGAAATTATACTACAAAGCTACTGAGATTAAAACAGCATGGTACTTGCAGAAAAAGAAAACTTTTAATCAGTGGAATAGATTAAAAGATACAAAAACAACTCCAAACACATTCAACTATCTTATCTTTGACAAAGAGGCCAAACATGTTCACTGGAAGAAAGCCTCTTTAGTAAATGGTCCTGGAGAAACTGGCTCTCTACATGCCGGTAATTCAAATTAGACCCAGGTCTATTACAATGCACTAAACTAAAGTAAAAATGGATCAAAGATTTCAGTATTAAAACAGAAACACTAAATCTATTGGAAGGGAGAATAGGTTGAACTCTTGAAGACATAGATGTAGGCAAAGACTTCATGAATAAAACTCCCAATTACAAGGGAAATATTATAGATAACCAACAACTGGAATCTCATCTTACTAAAAAGCATTTGCACATTAAAAGACATCACCAACAGAATGAAAAGATAACCCACGGAGTAGGAAAAAGTTTTAGCCAGTTGTTCCTCAGACAAAGGACTAATATCTAGGGCATATAAAGAATTGAAAAAAATCAAACTGCCTTAATTTAAAGACCCAATCAAAAAATGGGCATCTGAGATGAATACATACTTCTCAGATGAAGAAATACAAATAGTAAATAAATATATGGAGCCAAAGTTCAACATCAAATTTGAGAGACACAAATTAACACAACACTGAGATTCCATCTCAACTCAGAAGGAGTGACTGTTATTAAGAAATCAACCAATAGGAAATGCTGGAGAGACTTTGGGAGAAAAGAAACTCTTCTCCGTTATTGGTGGGAATGCAGACTGGGGCACCTTTTGCAGAAATCAGTGTGAAGAATCCTCAAAAAACTACGACCAGAAGTGCCATTTGACCCAGCTATTCCCCATCTTAATCCCAAAAGAATTAAAAGCACTGTAACACAGTAAGATATGCACATGTTTGTTTATAGCAGTTCAGTTTCTAATAGCTAAATCTTGGAAACAAACCAAGTGCCCATCCACTGACGAACAGATAAATAAGATTTTTTAAAAATACAATGAAGTACTACTTTGCCATAGAAAACAATAAGCTTGAGATATTTTTAGGTAAATGAGACCATACTCTTGAGACTCTAATCTTAAATGAAATAAATCTGACATATGTTTAAACATTGCATTGTCTCTTTGGTGTGAGAAGCTGAAAGTGTAAATGAGGACCAAAATGCATAGTAGATATCGTAAACTAGGAAGAAATTGTTCAAAAGGAAAGAAGAACTGGAGGGGTAAATAGGGGGAGAAGAATGAAGGGTAAAGACAAAATGAGAAAGAAGGATAAAATGGAAACAAAGCTTTATACATAAGAAGGGGAAGATGGGTTGAAAGGAGGGGAGAATGGGGAAAAAAGAGGAATCAAGGTATGTCATGTACGGACACAAATTCCCTACAATGAAAGTCATCATTACGCATATTTACGTTGTACAAATACACTTAATAAAAAGTACAGATAAATCCTAGTTCCACCAGGTGTCCACTTGGGTATGAGAACATGTCCCTTGCAAACAATGCTGGTTATTTATTAAAACTTTCTATTGCATTTCACTGTGTTCAATAGTAATCCTCAAAATTCATGTCTACTGGCCATGGAGATAGTTCAGTGGTCTAAGAGCCTGCCTAGGTATGTGCAATGATGAGGGTTCGTTCCCTACCCTGGGCGCTCTGAGCCAGCCACCAAGACCTGGTATGTTGGCACACAGCTGTAATCCCAGTGCTGGGGAGGCTGAAACAGGATGATTACTACAATTCCGAGCTGATTAGTGAGACCCTGTACCAAATACATAAAAAAAGATATGTCTGTTTATTAAAATTTCACCTTAAAAAAAAGAGAAAAAATTTTATGTCTACCTAAAATCTCAGAATGTGACCTCATTTAGAAGTAGTCCATGCAGATATTCAGATGAGATTTCAGCAGTTTAAGGTAGGCTCTAAATCTATAGCCTGGGGACCTTAAGAAAAAATTACAAGGGACACAAAGATGCAGAGGAAACTCTGGAGAGAACCCTAAGTGGTGGCCAGTGCAGGGAGCCGAGGCTGGTGCGGCTTGAAGCGGAGGCATGCCCAAGGCTGCCAGCAGCTGCCAGAAGCCGGGGACAGAAGAGAGGCCCTGAACAGTTGTCCCCTAGAGCCTCCCGAAAGAGCCAACTTTTCCGACACCTTCTGGTCACAGGACTGAGGGAGAGCCCATTTCTGTTGTGTTCAATTGCCTACTTTGTGGGATGTTGCCACAACAGCCTTACAGGGTCGCAGCACTCATGATATGAGCTTGATTCTGTGAGGTGGAGACTGGACAGGGCAGAACTCAGTGCAGCAGTGAGTGTCCTGAGATGACAGCAATCTTCCATGTCTTAGAACACGTGGTTACCCCATAATGAATCTGGTCTTTTTCACTAACCTGCACACTCTGAAGGGAAACTAAGGGGGAGCCTCTTCCCTTCCAAGTGAATGGCTCATGGTCTTTCCTAGCTCAGCTGCTTCAGTGCAAGTGCACCCAAAGGGCCTTGGGGTCCCTTCCTTTGCCTTCTCGTTTCCAGTAAGACACCGTAGGACACACACGACTGTGACAGCGGAGGGATCCCGGTGCCCTGTGATTGCAGAGCCCTGGATTCTCTTGCCCAGGAGGTTGCCTATCTTGACCCAGGCCTCAGCTTTTACCACCACAAGGAGGCAGGGTTGCAGTCCTGTGCTGGGCTGTGTCACTTGGGTCATCATGACCTCAGCCTTGCCGGATTTGATGCATTGAGCAACAAGGCAACATCCTGTTGGCCCAGATTCCTCATGTGCACCTCACACCTTTCTGGATGTTTCTACAGGCAGCTCTCTTTGGAATCCTAGGCCCAAAGCTGGAAAAACCAAAACTGGTGCCTTTCTCCATGGGTCCCCTTTGTCTTTGGTGTCTGACATGATTTAGCCCAATATCTCCTTTCTTTTCTGAGGTTTTCCCTGATATATGGATACAAAGCAAAATGCTGGCTTATCAAAAGATGCTCAGAAACTTGGGTAGCATGGGCCCTGAGACTGAGCTCACTCTACCCAAGGGGAGTCAGCATTTGTGGGGTTGTACGTCCAGCTCCTCGCTGCTGTTCACTTGGAAGGGGGCTTCCCCAAAGACAGCCTTGGGTGGGGCCTGCTCCTCTCCATGATGTCACCTCTAGCAGGTGGGATGAGCCTGCAGTTACCAGGAGCAGCTCCTTCCCCTCTGGCTCTCCTCAGAGACCCTTGCCTGGTCTGGGCCCCATAGTCACCTCTGCTGACATGCTGAGGTGTGACACTTGTGTCTTTCACATTCATAGAAGCCCTAGCATGCAGGTTGGGGCTCATTCCAGCTATCTGGAATGGGAACCCAGTAGCATCAGAGGGCAGCCATTGGGCAGTGGGATGGAAGGTAGCTGGGGAGGACATAAAAGCCACTGGCTTGTCTCTTGGACTGCTGGCTTGCAGAACTAATGAGATTCTTCCTACTCCCCTTCTCCTCTTATGAGATACTGCTTCACTCCTCTTGCTGAGATTTCCCCTGGCCCCTTCAAGACCACAGAAATGTGTCTTCCCTCTCCTCCCTCTCCTCCCTCTCCTATGGGTTTAAAGCCTGTTTGATCAGTGGGCACCTCTGTTAGAGCCCTTACCATGCTCAACACAATCTGTTCACAAGTCTTTTTCCTTATGCCAACTGGAAAGACTCAGGCTAAGGCAGAGACCTGGGGACCTGCAACACTTTGTAGAGGGATTGATAGAGAACTGGGGCTTAGAAAGCCAGAAGAATGTGAAGTGTTCCAGGGTCATTTCCTGGCTAGATGTACAATGAGCCTGGACTTGCCCCTGTACATCACACCTACAAAGTGAAGAAAAGGGAGTTTTAGTACCAGTTGACCCACAGGCCAGACAGAAGGGATCAAAGTTATGGTGAGGAGGTCCTTGAGCCTTTTGGCCTTGGTTCTGTGGGTATGGGAGCTGCTAAGCAGAGAAGAAGGCTGGCATATGCAAGCATTACAAGGGCCTGGCTGCTGTGGCCTCTTCAAGGTTGTGAGGTGACAGGGACCCCAGAACCCTGGCCTGATCCAGAGCACATCCATCCTTCCACTCTGCCATTCTGGTGAGTGTCCTATGCTGGGAGAATCTCATGTGATGTCAACTCTATAAAAATAGTAGAGTCCAAAAAAAATCTCTTGTGGGCACTTATTATGTGAGAAGAAGATACTCCCTCCCCTGAGAGTCAGAGATACATTACTGTGGGGAGTGTTTCTCTTGCCAGTGCCAACTGTCTATTCCAGGATCCCGTTTTGGCTGTGGACAATAGGTTATTTGGAAGCAAGCTATTAGAATGACTTTTATAGCTAGGGACACCAATTGTCTGGCTTGGAGTTAGGTTTAGAGCTGGGTCAGTGGGTTCTGTGACACATGGTTCAGAATGCCTTTGGAAGTGCAGGCTAAATGCAAATCGCCTGCTGTTGGTGAATGGGCTTGTGTAACAGGAGACTCTGGGCATGTCCCTCTGTGTCCTAGGCATGGAAAGGGATAGCTAGGAAAGCCCTCAAGGAAAAGTCCACACTGATACCAGGAGTTGCTCTGTAAAGATGATTTTTAGTTGCTCCCTAGAGATGATTTTGAGTACCTTTATTTATTTATTAAAGGAAACCATACAGTTTAGTTTTAACGTAGTAGTGGACTTATACCATTGTTAGTTGATTTTTAATTCTTGAAGTTGTAATAGTACAGTAGAAAACTCCGTTTATTTTTGGTAGTAAGGATTGAATCTGGGGCCTTTGACTGAGCTATTTGCCCCGCAACCACTCCCACCCTTTAAAAATTTTTTTTTGAAACAGGGTCTTGCTAAGTTGTCCAAGCAAGGCTTCAACTTGGTCTGTTTCTGAATATAGCTTGCTATCCGTGGCTTACCTTTGAAGGAGATGTCTCATGTTTACATCTCTTTTTCTCTTTGGTTGAGTTAGCTGAGTAATAACTCAAACTTCACTTTGAGCTTGTTCATGGAAAATGGAAAAATCCCACATGAAAAATAATGGATGCCATCAACAACGGGTCTGTTTCTACCGGCCAGTGGAAGGAAACCTACTCTTTCACCAAAGGCTGCCCCTCAAACAGAAAATAGCTGGTGGCAGACCACGTGTGGGTAAATGTGAGCTTAAAATACCACAGAACGTGTCAGAGAACACATGAAACTACGAGAGGTTAGGAAACGATACTTTCTTTTCAGAAATGAAAGATCATGAGAGGATGTGTGATTTCAAAGATTTGGTAGGCCTGTTTCTCAATGGGGTGATTCAGTTTCAATTGCTGAGGAGAAGACAGAGGGGATCAGGACCATTATTAGTGTGGTGGGGGTCCAGGTGAGAGGGGGGAGGTGAGGTAGAGGACGAAAAGCAATCTCATATATGCAGGCAGAAACTGCAGAAACATCTACTTACTCATATTGGTTTTATCCTTTAAAAATATCTATTTTCTTGTGCTTTATTAGGGAGTTTTTTTGCTACCAGGGATTGAACTCAGGACCTTGCACTTGCCAGGCAGGTGCTTATGCCACTGAGCTATCTGCCTGGCTATTAGGGAGTATTGAGAAGATACGGAAAGATGCGCTTGGTGACTACTGTCTTATGAGGGGAGACAGGCCGGCGGTTGGATGACTGGAGATGCGGAGTAGCTCAGAACTCAGATGTCTTTGTAGTCTAAGAAAGAGAAGTGGTGGCTACTGGGAAACTTCCGGAGGGAGGCTGATCTCGACTTTTGTTAAGGAAGGACTACATGAAAGGGGCTGCATTAGGTGCTTTGTCTCTTTGTCTATCATCACGTATGCACCTCACACACAGGCTCATTCTTTTATTTATTTGTCATTCATTAGGGAATATCTCATTTAATACTCATAAACAGCTACCACAAGAAGGCTGTACTCTTCTGAGCTTTACGACCAAAAAGCTAAACCTTAACACTTAAATAATTTGCACACCACTGCGTGGCTCACACCCAGGGACTCTTATGTTTTTGTGCTCATGTTCATGGCTGTGTTCCTTATATGTTAGCTTTAAAATGGTAGAGCCTATCCTTAAATTCCTTTTTTCATTTAAAGATGCTTTCCATTTTAAATATTTTAATGAGATAATTGCTTCCTTTTCCAAGCTGTGCTTGGTCTGCTTTATCATATAAGGAAGAAAACCTTCACTTGTTTCTAGAAATCGAGTTTCTGGTTCCCCTTGTCTCTGTCTCTCTAGTGCTCTGTGAACTCCTAGGGGCTGGTCCGGGGCTGTGGCCAGAGGGTGACACTGACGAGGCACAGGGGAGCCGCTTGCTCTGGTCCTGGAGAAAGGATTAAAACTTCCCCGCTTTCAGCACTTAACTGGTGAGTCTGATGCAACTTCCCTATAATCCCTAAACGGCTTTAGGTGTGTGTGAAGGAGCCAGGTTTCCAGTTTTAAAATCAGACACCCACAGCCATAGTTTGTCTTCCTGTGATCTCACCTTGGGGGGGACCCTTCCAAGTGATTTCCACCTCATAAATTTAAATCCGTTTACTATGATTATTTGTCCCTCAGTGTCCTCAGGGTTAACACTTCCTCTGTAATGAAATCAAGTCTGTTGGGAAAGAAGAAGTGTCAGGGACTCGAGGGTTAGATGCTGCCTGGGTGTGTCCAGCTCTCCTCCATAGAGAGCTCGACCCCCACCCCCTGCAATGATGTAAAGAAAAACAGAAGCCCACTGCTAATTCTTTCCTGTCTGAGCAGCAGGTGGGACCCGAGGGCGTCGCTCGCCTTCCTCGGTCTGGCCACAGAGCTGGGTAAGCAGTCACGGTGGCATCCCTTCCGCCCTTCACCTCCAGCCCTCAGAGCTCTGATCCTGGGGGAAGCCGGCCTCAGCCCACCTCAGGCCAGCCGCTTGGGAGTTCCTTCTGCTGCTCTCCCACGCTTAAGCACATGTGCCCGGCAGCGGCGGCGGCAGGCACCTGCACACGGAGGGCCCCTTCGGGGCTGCCAGGCTTCCTTCAAGCAGCGTTTCTTCCCCTGGTCCTCCCTGCTTAGCGAAGCTGCTCTCTGCCATGTCTTCCTTCCTCTTTTTTTCGGGGAGATGCAGACTCTGGTTCCCACCTAGCAGCTTCCAGTCGTGGGAGGCGGTCAGGGGTATTTTTCTAGGAGTTGATCTCAGGTTTTCAAGAATGGTCCCTGGAGATCCGGTTTGTTTTCTATGCAATTACTAGAGCTTTCAGAATAGCCTGGCTCTCCCAGTGCCAGGGGCGCGGAAGGCATGCTAGCGTGATCTTCCTCCTGTGTGGCTGGGAAGCCTTCCCCGCTGAGGGGTGCGGTCGGCCTGCCAGGTGAGGAGGTGGGAAGCCGCCCAGCGCTGGGGAGAACGGCGGAGCCTTCGCTCGGGGCTGGCGGGACTTTCTGTTACCTTCTTCCAGATTCCTCTTTTGTTTTGCTATTTTCATCTATGTGGGTGAGGTCTGGCAAACATGCTGTGATATTTTCCTTTTACTTGACTATAATTCAAGGGGAAGTTTATTGGGGAAGGAAGGTACACCGTTTTTGCTTTTTTGTTTGAAATACAATTTTTTTTTTTTTTTTGTTGAGCTGACATTGCCTACAGATGACAATGGAAGTAGCATAAATGCACGCTTTTTGGTTTGAGTCTTGGCCACTTCCCCTCACGGTAGTCTGTTTTATGTTTTTACAGAAACTTTTATCTCCCACTCTTACTTGAGGTGCTGTGATTCTATGATGAATTTATGCTGCATGTGTGACAGGTGGCACTGGGCTGGGTCTCTGAGGCCGGTGGCTTCGGTTTTCAGTGCTTGAATAAATCCTTCTGGCTGTTTCATCAATAGGCAGAAAAGTGTCTCAGCTCTCTGGCTAGGAGTTGGCCGTTTGAAGGAAAAAGATGCTGATGAGAAGTACTAATTAAGGGCGACGCTTACTAGAAAAGGATGAGGAAGTACAAGGTTTCACTGGAATCAGGGCCCCTGTGTCGGGAGGCACCGGCTCCTTCCCTCAGGTGTGGCTCGCTTCAGCCTTCACTGCTAGGCGAAAAGCCAGGCTGATTTGGCTTGGCCTCTGTTCATGGCACTTCCATATTGTCTTAGGCATGAATCACTGAAAATGAGTACCGATGACTTTTGTTGGCTCCTGGGAGTGGCTCTTGCTCTTTCTTTCTCTCTCTCTCTGCGTGTGCATGCAGAGGGGTATTTTACTTTGCTCAAACATGGAGAATTACATATTTTTATCCAGTAGGAAATCGATTATTTAAAAGGAAATTGGAAATTGTACCTCCCGGAATTAGAACTTCTTACTGGTTGCAGTCTAGCTGCTTGTGGGGCATGCAGGAGGACCAGAACGTAGGATTTCTCATGGAAAGATAGAAAACAAAAACAGTGATCTCTTAGTGGTGTTGGAGATTTTAAATATTTTTTAAATTTTTATTTATTTATATTTTTTATTTTTTAAAAAAATTGATAAATAATTTCCTAAAGAAATACTGAGCATTACCTCCGGACATGTGATCCTGCCTTACTGGGAGGCTGCCTTGCTTCCAGTGACCTTTGATTCACTCAGCTGAACTTCTCAGAGCCTCCGTTCCACAGGGTCTCCCGGGTCAAGAGGCCGGGGGCAGCCTTGTGGGCGCTGCTGTGGCTCTGTTGGCTCCTGCACCTTGCTGTCCCGCCGGTCTTCACTCCTGCTCTTCTTGAGTGAGATCATCCATTCCCTGTGGCTCCAGTGCTTCCTCAGGACTGTGACTCTAACCTTTTCCCTTCAGCCCCGAGGATATTTTCAGTGACCAAGAGGCATTTGAGAACTAATCAAATCAAACACATCATTCTCCAGTGCTGGTCCTGCTTCTGCTCTTTCACCTTCTTCTCCTTCTTATGTGGAAGCATTTGTCACTTTAGTTAGCGGCAAAACCCTAGATGTCACCTCAGAGTCCTCCTTGTTCTGCACTCCACGTGTAAACCACTTGCAGCGATGTCTCTAGAAAGCAGCTCCCCCTGCCAGTTGTCACTTCTCCCACATCGCCTCTCACACCAGTCTGTGGCAGGTAAGTGATCTTCCAAAGCTGGCTGTGTGGATGGCACAGGGAGACCCAGGGCACGGTGACAGGGAGGCAGGGCTGCTCCTGAGCAGGTCCTTGCATACCAACACCTCTCTGCTTCTGCATCTACAGGCTCGTGACTGTGACCATGTTGCCTCATCTGTCTTACGGGAACAGTGATGGTCCCTGTCTCTGTGAGGGTCGGTGAGGTAGCGCAGGCCATAGGCGCAGCTCAGGGATGGGAAGGGTGGATGACAGTGACGGAGGCGAGGCTGACCAGGTCCTTCAGAGTCCTGCTCCTAGTACTCTGCCACCCTGCATGCTCCTGAGCCCCTGGGCTTTCATGGCTGCGGCCCCCAGAGCTGCTCCCCAACACTTGGCCTTTCCATGCACTGTTCTCATCACCTGTTTTACCTCAATTAATTCAGTGAACTCTTTCCTTTCAAAAGGACTCAACTCGGAAGCCCACCTGTGAGTCCTGGCTGACTCCAGTGACAGGCGTGGTGACTCTGCTCTCTGCTCCCACAGTGCCCTCCTTTACCATCCTAGTGACATTCCCTGATGTCCCCTGTCCCCATCTCCCGGCACAGTGGGCTCAGAAAGGCTGGCGCACCTCTTTGTCCCCCCTCATGCCCAGCCCAGGTTGGAAGCAGGGTGGGAGACCTGACGGAGGCCTGAGTGTGAGGACAGTGCCACCAGAGGGACGAGGTGGCCCTCAAATGGAGAGCAGGTTTATTACGTGTGGAAGTTTAAAGATAATCTGGGAAAAAGGAGCATAATAGCAGCTTTCCTTTCCTGGGTGCCAGTCTGCGGCCAGGGGCATTGTGCTGGCAGTCTGGTGGCTGGACAGCCCTGCGCTGCTCCTGTTTCCTGATAATCCTGGAAGGTAACCATGCTCGGCTGAGCTGCAGAGAGGGTTAACTGGGGGTGACAGGTGAAGCCTGGGGCCACCGGATTCCAGCTGTGGGGAGCAAGAAGGATGTGAAAAGGGGAAGGAGGGTGACTAGCGGCAGAGACACATCTGGGAGAGAAGGACAGGGCTGGAAGTGGGGAGGCAGCAAGGGAGGCCCAGAGGGAGGACAGGGCAGGGACAGGCAGCTGGTGACAGCAGGGGCCGAGAGGATGGGTGAGGGGAAGGACAGCTGTGTCACTCTGCAGCTGGGTGGTGGTTGCTTGCTTGGCCCAACCCAGACTTCAAGGTTAACTCAGGACCATGTGAACCTGACAGTGAGTCCAGAAGGCAAATTGCATATTGAGCAGCAGCGATAGTGAGTGCCGAGCAATTTATAAATTTGGCTGAATTAATCTTCACTTTTATACTCATACACATCCAGGTGGGACACCTGCAGAGTGGGTTAAAGTGTTTTTCATTTTTTTGTACGATGGTTGCAGTCTCCTGGCAGCAAATATGGTCCACGTACTCACTTCAGATGCTCGGGCATGGCTTGGTCCCCCACTGGCTTTGCCTCCCACGCTGGCTCCTCTACTGCTCCAGGGTCCCCTTCTCTGGCCATGGGCTGTGGCCAGTCCCACTGTCCACCTGTCCTGGGGCTGTGGCCCTGGCTGTGCTGTCCTAGTGTCCAGGTGAGGGAGGACACCTGAGGCTTTTTCTCTTCAGGCCCTAGGGAGCCAGGGCTGAGGGAGGTGCGGGCAGGGCTGGGACCAGAGGCAGTGGGGGAGCAGAAGGGCGGAGGCAGATCCTGAGCCACTGGACAGCAGTTCCCGAGCTCTCTGGGGTGCAGCGCTTCCTCTTTCCTCCTAGTGGGATGTGGGGAGAAGGTGAGATGAGCCGAGAGGAACATGGAGCAAAGTTGGGGAGCTAAGGAAACTGAGGTGCGCAGGGGAGAGAGCGAGAGAGATGGAGGGGAATAGGCAGGGTGGGGAGGAGGGGGAGGACGAGGGAGCAGAGGCCTGGACACACCGAGATCTGTACTGGGCTGGTGAAGGGACCTGTCTCAGGAAAGGAGGCTGGTGCTCCAAGTGACACTAGACAGAAAGGGAGCTGCGATCTGCAGTTACCTTCTAGCTCTCGGGGAGGCTCTGTCTCCAGAGGGAAGGAAAAACCAGACTAGAGAGATGGGAGGAGAGGATGGTGGCTGCCGGCAGGCTTGCTGGAGCCGTGTGGGGGCCTTTGCTGTCCTGAGGACCACGGAGAACCCATGGCTCCATGGAAGCAGAGGATCCCGCTGGCTGGGCCCCAGGTCCCCAGAGACTCTGCGCGGGGGGGGGGGGAGGTGGGTGAGTAGGCTCCCCAGGATGCGGCTGCCTGGGCTCTGCACCACTTGCCTCCCCTAGCGGGCAGGCCCTGGCCCCTCTCCTCCCTCTGCCAGCACCCTCCCAGCCCTCTGCTTTTCTGTCTCTGGACCTTGCAGTTCCTAATCTTGCTTCTCCCACTGGCTCTGTCCCCTCAGGTCACTCCGCACCCCATCTGCCCACCACAAACATATATTTAATACTTTCTTGAGGTTGGGGAAATCTCCCTCGGTCACCCTGAGCTTGCGATTGTCCTGCTTGAGCCTCCTGAGTAGCTGGGACACACCATAGCGCCTGCCTCCTGCCTGTTAAGGTCTTATCCTTTGTTTGCACTTACCTCCTTCTATATAGAATATCTTGGAGGGTTACGCTTGCTGTCCCCATTTTGTCCTAATGTTTGTGTAAACAGAGTTCAGAGGGCTGTCTTTAGGGTAACTGAGGAAAGACCAACATGCCGAGAATATTCACATTAACACTTATTACAGTAGAAGCCATGCTGCCAGGCCCTCCTGCAAAACCCGGCCGCTCTGAACACACTACCATCCTTGCTGCTTTCTGAAGCAGTTCCGGAGTGCTCTTTCGTGAGTGTCTTTACAAGATGTGAAAAGAAATACAGCGAATGCTGCTGCCGAGTGCCGCCCAAGGAAGAGAAAAGGAGCTCGTAAAAACGGGGCGCTGTCCCCATTTTGGACGAGGAATAACGTCTTCGTCCGTGTTATTCACGGGATCTGGCACCGCGTGACCTTCCGCTCTTACTGAAGGTCAAATTGACCGCAGGAGGGAAATGTTTTCAATCCATGCAAGACGCCAAGATAGTCAGGACCGTGCAGCTACGGACGCCTGGGAAAGGGCCTGCAGGACTCTGCAGGTGGCAAGGGCGCCGGGAGGAGCGCGCCTCGAGTGGGGGTTCTGAGGGGGCTCATGGTGGAGTGCCTTCTACTGTCACGATGTTAAACATTTAACCGCTGCCAGTATTCGCCAGTCGCACCTCCTATCTAGAACACTCTCGTGTGCCCTGCTCCATAGCCCGTCCAGGTCGGCCCTGAAGCTCACAGGGATCTGCCCCGCGTTCGGCAATGAGACAACAGAAAAAGGGAGCCCGGGGCCAGGCTGTTGAGCCCCACAGGGTCCCCTTCTTGCCAGGGCACCCAGAAGCCTGGGCGCAGCCCAGCAGGTGGTTCTTTAAAGAGTTTCCTGTGGTCCTCTGGGCCACAGCCCAGTGGCACCCCATAAGAGACCCAGCTTTTTGGGACTCATCCTAGCTCAGGATTAGGATGAAGTAAAGTAAGGGCCATTTATTAATTTGAAACGTGTAACAGTATCAGGAGGACCCGGATGTGCACTTCAGTCGCCGCCCTCTGTCTGTCCCAGTGGGCGGAATCCATGGGAGAGCAATTTAGTACCAGCAGGTTGCTTGGCGAGCGTGGAACTGGAGCAGGGGGAATTTCGGCTGCTAAAGGGACTGTCGAATGGCCTCAGATCCTTCCGGGAGCCTGCGCTGCAGCCCTGTGCGCGGAGCGAGTCGCTGGCACCCAGGCGCGCCGCTCCGCTGTTAGGAGAAACCCCTTGGACTGCGGGAGGGCAGGATGCGGCGGCCCTACCCGGGGCTCCGCTGAGGCGCCCTGTGGATGTCTGTGGCGTCTGAAACCAGCTCCAGCTCTTTGCCTTTGATTTCTTCTTTTGACTTTGCCATTTCTTGCATCAGAAGCATTTTCTTTTTATTTATTTATATTTTACTTTTTGTTATTGGGCATAGAACTTAGGACCTTGCGCTTCCCAGGCTGGTGCTTTGGCCTCTAAGCGATCTCCTAGCCCAGGATAATTATTTTCTGTGACTAAGATTAAGAACCTAAACCTGAAATGTAAATATACTTTGTGGAAGTATAACATAACTTTAAAAGAGTTATTAATGTCCTTTTGAAATGAGTATGTGTATGGAGCCCCTAGCTATTACTGTATTTCTGTTTTTTCCTTTCCTTTCTATTTTCCCATAACCTTTCTCATATATGAGCTGTGACTGAAGAGTGTGGTAATGTTTAAATTTTAAAAATTTATCACAGTAAAAACGTATATTGGCCTCACTTCCCTTTAAAATACTCCCTCTCCCCTCAGACACTTGTCCCGTGGCCCTTCCTGCAGCAGACCCCTTCCCTGGAGGGCCTTCCCTCACGCTGTCCTGGCAGCCTCGCTCTTCGGCCTGAGCTGATTCCAAATGTTCGCGTTCATGGTCATTTTGACTTCGGGGAGAGCCGGGAGGCGCACGTGGGTGGGGACGCGGAGCCACGTTTTTATGATGAGCTGCCTCTGCGCTGGCGGCTTCTAGGGCGCTGGGTAGAGGCGTGACAGAGAGCTTCGCGGGCAGCTTCAGAGAGCAGGCGGGCCGCGGGACAAGTGTGTTCAGAGCGAGGGGCGCTCATGAGAAGGCACCTTTGACCGCAATGATTTCGCCCAGTGAAAGCATCTACTGCCTGGTGTTGGGATCACACCTGTGTGGCATGTTCATCACACGTGAATACCCGTGTCTAGAAGCACGAGGACTTGGCACAAGGCAGCTGCCATTTAATCGCTCGCTGAGATGAAGACAAGGTCGGGCGAGCTTTCTCCGTCAGTTTCTCTCTTCCCATTTGCTTGCTTTGGGGTGATCTAAAAAGGGGGCTTTGTACTCAGATAAGTGTCACTGGCTTCAGTATTTATGAATGATTGAATTTCAAAAGCCTGCGTTCCCGCTTCTAGAGCCGGATTTCACATTACAGCCAACGTTTTTCTCTCACCCACTTCTGTTTTCGGTGTTTCTTTTTCATCTCTGTGATCTGAAAGTTTGGCAAAAGATGACTTTTTCGTTCCACTGACAGCTTCAGAGTTGAAGAAAGAGTCAGATGGGGAATTTGGGTGAGGTGATGAGTCCGTGAGAGTGAAAGGCTTCAGTGTGCCCTCCCCAGCGTTGGCCTGGGATCTGCCTCTCACAGAAAATGCATTTGGATTGTCGCTGTTGCAAGATAGAATTTCACTCGGAGGGGACACTGGAGGTGAATTTTGTTTTCCATTGTAATTTCATGTTCTAGAGAGGAAAGCACTTGAATCAGATCAAAAACAAGAAGTAACTTCTGAAAGCCTGCAGTATCCTTTTGTCACATGATGGTGATCGTATCATTCTGAAGTGGAGAATATTTTCTACAAAAACAAAAGTGGCTAAAACAAAACAATGGATTTATTTGATATCAAAGAAAAGGGTTCAAAGACTTTGGAAAGTAGTATTAGAGAAATTATTAAAAGGAACAACATAATGGAGCAGTTTTAAAAGTAATTTTAGGAAGGATATAGTGTTGCTCTACGCTTGATTTTCTGGGAGCTTTTAGAATGAGAAGTTCTTGCAGAAAGATCTAAATAAGAGGAAAATGGTGTTGCACGGATATGTTCCCTTTCCATTGGGCTTTATATGTAGGCTCACCTTTTCTAGAGGTGTCGGTTAGTAACGGTGTATCACACCAACAGGGGAAGTGGAGGCTAGGCTGGTCTGTGGCTGGTGTACCTGTCCACTTTCTGAGAGCTGAATATCCTCCCTTGCCCCTCAGGCCCAGTTGAAATGCTCTTTTGAAATCCATCTTTGTTAAAGAGCTTTTCTGTCTGTCCTCTGTCTGGGGACTTGGAGCCTTAGAGAACATGTTGACCTCATCCCCAGAGAAAAGGGTCCGACACTGCCAAGGTGGCCCAGAACTCAATGACAAGCCATCCGTCTGGCCTGATGTGGCCCTGGATCCTGATGTCCTCCTCACAGGACCCGTGCATCCTCCTTCCTGATGTCACTTTCTGTCTCCTGCAGCTTGTTCTGCCTTCTTGTATTAGTTAACTATTTTGTGACACAAACAAGCAAACCAACAAAGAAAGCCTTTTGTGGGTGAAAATACACTTTTTACGTTTTAAACTTTTATTCTATGGGAAAAAATAAAACAGCATTTCATTACAAAATAATGGGAGGAACAAAATAATGGGGGAATAACAATAGTTGATACATTGAATACTTTTATCTTTAAAGTAATTTCTCAGAGTACAAGATATGAACATACAAAATTCTCCACACAATATAAAACACAAATCTTTTTTTTTTAGTGAAGTATGAGAAACTAGTAGTATCACCTGTCTGTGTTTTTTCTTTTTCCATTTTTTCTTTCCCCTTTCCTTCCTCCTAGTTCCTTTTTACTTTTGAACAATTTCTTTCCATTTCACAATATGTACTGTACACTTTGGATCTTATTTACTCTTTCAGTTTCTCACACCAGGGAGTCAATACAATGTTTACACAGGTGAGTCTGGTCTATTTCACGTATGAGTAGGGTCTCAAGTTTTATCCGTTTACCTTTAAACATATTGATGTTTATTCTTCTGCGTGCCTGAGCGGTACTCCATTGTATCAAAGGACGACATCTTTACCCATTTCTCAGTTGATGCTCATTTGAGTTGTTTCCAGGAGTTCATTATTACAAATTTTGGTACTATAAACATAGGTGCACATATATTGCTATATGATATGATGTTTTTAATTCTTATGGGAAGATACCCAGAAGGGGGCTACGTGGGTTGAATGGGACTTCTAATTCTAGATTTTTGAGAAAGCTCCATACCGATGTCGACAGTGGTTGTATCAGTCTGTATTCCCACCAAGCATGGAGAAGAGTTTCTTTTTTAACACAGCCCCTCTAGCATTTGTTATTGGTTGACGTCTTGATGACATGCATATGTTGAACCATCCCTGCATCCCTAGAATGAACCCCACTTGGTCATAGTATATACTCTTCTGGATGATTTGCTGCATTCTGTTTACCAATGTCTTATTGAGGATTTTTGCCTCTATGTTCACTGGGGAGATTGGCCTGCAGTTCTCTCTTTTGGTTGAGTCTTTTTCTGGTTTAGTGTCAGAGTAATGCTTGCTTCTAGGAATGATTTTGGAAGTAGGCTTCTCTTTCAGTTTCGTTGAAGAATTTCAACATTAGTGGCCTTAGTTCTCTAAAGTTTTGGGTAGAATTCAACAGTGAATCTATCAGGACCCAGGCTTTTCTTTGTTTGCAAGTTTTTGATTACATTTTCAATTTGACTGATATTGGGTTATTTAGACTGTTTATATATTCCTAATTCAAGTTTGGCAACTAGCATGTCAAGGAACTTGAATATTTCTTCTGTGTTTTTCATTTTATTAGAATATAGTTTCTTGAAGTAGATATTGATGCTCTGAATTTCTGCAAGATCTGCTATAATTTTACCCTTTTCATTTCTGATTGCTTAAATTTGAGTCTTTTCTCTTTTTGATGAGGTTGGCTAAGGGTTTATCACTTTTATTTAAACTTTGATTCATTGATTCTTTTTTTT
>NW_004524681.1:4712288-4715014 GCF_000260255.1 Octodon degus
GGCTGGCTGGCATATGGTGCTGGGGGATTGAACCGCAGTCCCTGTGCTTTGCTAAACTTGTTCTAAGTAAGTGCTTTAGACCACGAGCCATCTCACCAGCCCCTCTGCTTTTATTTTTGTAATTTTCTTTGTACAAGTTTTGGGCTTGATTTGTTCCTCTTTTTCTAGAAGTTTGAAGTTCAACATTGGTTTTTTTTTTTGTTTTTTTTTGAGCTCATTCTGTTTTTCTGGTATACAAGTTCATTGTTATCAGTTTTCTCACAGGACTGCTTTCATTGGATCCAGTAAGTTTTGGTGTGTTGTATTAGCATTATCATTTAGTTGAGTATACTGTTTAATTTCTTCTGTGACCCACCGGTTGTTAAGGAGGGTGTTGTTTAATTTCAATGTGTTTCTGCAGTTTTTGTGATTTACTTTGCTGTATATTTCCAATTTTATTGCACTATGGTCAGATGCAGAAGCTGATTGCAATTCCTGTGCACTTACTGAAGTATGTTTTATGGTCCAATATGTGGTCTGTTTCGGAGAATGCCCCATGTGTATTCTGATGTTGTAGACATCTACGAAGTCCATTTGTTTACAGGTTTGATTTAATTCTGACATTTGCTTGTCAATTTTTTGTCTAATTGATCTATCTATTTGTGAGAGTGGGATTTTTAAAAATCTTTAAAAAAATCTTTTCTTACTTGTTTATTTATTTGGTACAGGGTCTCAACCACGCAGCTCGGACTCTTCGTGGTTCTCTCGTCTCAGGATCCCCAGCACTGGGATTACAGATGTGTGCCACCATGCTTGGTTTCAGTGGCCAGCACGGCGTGCCTGGGGCTCTGAGGCTGACACAGCAGAGTGAACCCAGGTCCTTGTGCCTACCTGGCAGGCGCTTAGACCGCTGAACTCTCTCTGCAGCCCCGGGGGGGGGGGACATTAAGGTCTCTCATTATAATTGTGTCAGTGCTTCTTTGATTGTTCCTGTCTGTTAATATTCGTTTCATGTCATGGGTGCACTGATATCTGGTGCATATATATTTATGATTGTTGCCTCTCGGAGTTTTCTCTTAACAAGTGTGTAGTGACCTACTTTGTCTCTTGTGATCATTTTTGACCCAGAGTTCACATTGTCTGCAAATCGTATAGCTACTCTGGGTTTTTTTTCTGGGTTCTCATGGCATGGAGTCTTGTTTTTGCCCTTTGACTTTCAGCATGTAAGTTTCTTTTTGAGTTCAGTGTGTTGCTTGGATGCAGCATATTGTTGGCTTTTATTTCTTGGTCCATTCTTCTAATCTGTCGCTTTTGGTTTGTGAATGGAGACCACTTACACTGATGGCTACAGCGGATCATGGATTGGCTTATCTTTTTCATGTTATTTTGCTGTGATTTGCTCCCACTCTTACCCTTTATTTAAGCCTGGTGGCTTCTTTCTATTGGTGTTCTTGTGCTTGTGTTCTCTACTTTCTCTTTTTAATATATACTTCAGAGTGCTCTGAAGAGCCAATTTGGTGGTCATGCATTTGTTCAGTTGTTCTTTGTCATGGGAGTATCTTCTCTCTCCACTGACTTTGAAAAATAGTTTTGAGGGGTACATCAAGCCGGGCCGAAGATTTTTTTGTTTGGTACTGAGGATCGAACTCAGGACCTAATGCTTGCCAGGCAGGCAGTTATATTGCTGAGCTAGATCGCTGGCTCTGTTTTTCTTTTTCTTTTTTTTTTTTTAATGGAAAAAAAACATAAAACAAAATTTCCTACAATATGATAGAAGAATAGTAATAGTGACTACATTGCATATTGTTATCTTTAAAATAGTTTCTCAGAATATAAATTATGGGCATAAAAATTTCTCCAGTTGATGCTAACATGAACCTTCCTTTTCAATGAGCTAGCTGGCATGAACGGAATAACTGACTCCATTTTTCCCCTTTCCTCTTCAACCCATTGTCCTTTCACCCACCCTAGTTCCTTTTTCCTTTTGAACAATTTCTTCCATTTCACAATATCTATTACACATTTTAGACGTTATTTATACTCTCCCAGTTTCTTACAGCAGGGAAACAATATGACATTTACACCTGGGAGTCTGATTTGTTTCACTTATGAGTATTATCTCAAGTTGCACCTATTTACCTAGGAAAGTCTCAAATTTATACTTATTTATGGCTGAGTAGTACTTTATTTTATAAAAATATCACATTTTTTATCCATTCTTTGATTGATGGGGAAGGTTTTCTTCTTGTAGGTCTTGAAATACCTCACTCCAAGCTTTCCTTGATTGGAGGGTTTGTTCAGAGAAGTCTGCTGTGGTTTCTTTTGTAGGTGATTGGTTTCTTTTCTCTAGCTTCTTTAACCTTCTGTTCTTGGGTTGAATTTCTGGAATCTTCATTATTCTATGCCTTGATGTAGATTTGTTGTGGTCATAGCTATTTGGAGTTCTATATCCTTCATTTATTTGTTCGTCAAATTCCTTATCCATGTTTTGTAAGTTTTCTGCCATTATTTCTGTGAAGAGGTTTTTTTTTTTTTTCCCAAAATGTCTTTTGGGCTGCTTCTAACTTTCTCACTGACTCCAATCATATATTATTCTTCTTTGCTTGTAACTGTTGGGTTGAGTTTTCATGGTCTCTTGCTATTTTTAAGATATCTTTCTTTTCATGATTGCTAGTCACAATCCTGCCTTGTAGATCCAATGTTCTACCTTTGCCTTTACTCAGTCTGTTGCATATATTTTCAGTGCA
>NW_004524681.1:4716164-4718803 GCF_000260255.1 Octodon degus
AAAAAAAGCCCTAAAAAATTAAATAGGACCAAACTAAACTAAACATGGAAAGGAGACCCCCAGCTGGACAGAAAAAGGAAAACCAATCAAACAAATAGAAAAATAAACAGAGGAGAATTCCTCTGGTGCTCACCGTTCCATCCTCCTCCTGAGCCTCATCCCAGAAGTGTGCTGTGTACTCCAGCCCAATTTGCAGCAGGGTTTGTGCTGGGTCCAGGGCTGACCTCGGCCTCTGAAGGTGGGCCTTGGGGCTGGAGTTCTGTTGCTGGAGTCCTTTCTCCCCGAGGCCTTTTTGCTTCCATTCCCAGTGTCTGTGTGCTAAAGTACACCACTGGTTCACCTGATGAACTGCTGGTGTGTGCAGGGCCACTGGTGCCTTGGTAGGGCGCTGGGGACCCCTGTCTGGGGTGGCTGGCCTGGGTTTGTGCACCTTGCTGCTGGTCTAGTTCTCTAAAAATTCACTTTTGTTCATGCTCATTTTCCCAAGAGGGACTTTCCTCAAGAAAAAGAAAAAGCCCTCTCACTGTCCTACTGCACCCTACATTTGCACACCGCCTTCTCTCTCGTGCCCTTCCTTGGCCTGCAACACTCTTCCCATTGCTAAGCCAAATTTGCGGGTTCTTTGAACTGCTTCTACTCTGGCTAGAGATGAGGTGACAGGAAGATGGGAACCAAAGGAGAGAGCCAAAAAGCCACAGCCACCTCCAGCCTGGGATGGCAGCTCTGAGGTCCTCTGGGGCCTGGGAAGGGACAGTTGGTACAAGGGAAGTGCTTCTTAGCTCCCAGAAGACCTCGCTCCATTCCTTATGGAAACAAGGGGCATCATTCATTGCTCTTCTTGCCCTTGGCTAATGTTGATAGTGCAGAACTACGTGGGCAAATATGTATCTATATCTATATATCTATAGATATATCTATTATATATCTTTATATACAAAATAGTTGGGATAGATATACAGCTACTTTCTCTTAATTCAATGAGAAGAAAGATTTGTACTAATAGTGTTTGGACAGGATATCATGTCTGCATCTTGTACTATGAATAACCACTACGAAGACAACAATATGCAATGTATTAATTATTGTAAGTGTTTTACTAACCTGTTTTGAAACTGTTTCATTGTTATTTGTTTCTCAATAAAATTAATTAAAAAAAAACTATGTGGGCAAGGCTATGGCATTAAACATGTGAGCTGCGCTATGAAGAGCTGGGAAAGTGTATTCTATAGGTACAGTGGTTCTGGGTTGGCACAGCCTGGTCTTCAAGGTGGAGGAAGGCTTCCTAGGGGGGTGACTCAGGAGCCCCAGAATGGAGGTACATTAGATGGTGACAGCAGGGGAAAGAGCAGGGATGAAGAGCCGGAATGGAAAGATTCCAGGCTCTGTATTTCTGGGATGTTGGCAAGAGAAGCACGAGGAGAGAGAGGGAGGGGAAACCAGGCTGGAAAGTGAGTGGGAACCAGGTCACTGCAGGTCCTACCTATGGGGTTAGAACTTGCCCCTTCTCCAAGGCCAGTGGGCAATGCCTGGGGATTTTGCAGCAAACCTTGGCAAGAAAACTTCTCTCTCTTAGGAAGAGGACTGTGGCTTCTGTGTGGACGCTTCTCTGCAGGGAGTGAGCAGGGAGCCACATCCCTTTGTCCTTTGTGACCGCTGAGTCACTTCTTATCCTGAAGGACAGTGATGTACTCAGGACCTTGGGTATACTGCTCTGTGTTGCCAAAGGTGCCTGCATTCTTCCCTGTGACCCACGGGCTTCTGCATGTTTGAAACCGTCTGTTTGCCCCTTTACCTGTAGGTCTTTCATGGAGTTTGCCATTCGAAGGAAAGTAGGCAACAAGTGGGGCTTGGCATGCATTAGGAGATTCGAGTCAACTTTAATGCCAAATTGCATAGCACTAACCTTGCCTCTGTGTGTCCCTAACAGTCTGTATGCAGAAGTTCACATTTCCTCACCGAGGTATGATATTTGAGTCTGGTGAGATGAACTGGCAAGAGTTTGATAAGAGAAAAGCCAAAACTTAAAAGATGATATCATAGTTTGACATGACACAGGAACCTTCTGAGTGAAGGCCCTAAGATCGTGGATGAATTCGTCCATTTTCATACTTAGGTTCAGTGATGCTGGCAAAGCCATGTAGCACTGGGATTGGTCCAAAAGGGTCTGAGCTGATGGAGGTAGTAAAGTCCAGTGAGTTTGTCCATCCTGATTCTTTGGCCCTGACCCTTGGCCTTCAGCAGTCACCTTTCTGGATGGGGGTCTGTGACCTGTAATCGAACACCACAGGTCTGAGAATGTCATTATGGCCAACTCTACACAGACAGACAGGAAGCTAAAATAGCATTTGTAGGTTTCACCAAACCCTGGGTGAGAAGGGCTCTGGTTACTGTGCCTTGACTTGGGGAGAGGGAGTTCTAAGCTCACAGCTTGCTTGAGGGAGAAGGGGTGAGAGATGGAGGACAGGAAAAGTCAGAGAGAAACTGCTTTGGAGCTCTCCCCTTGTGCAGGGGGCTCCCATTTTCTGAGTCTCTCCCCATTTCTTTATTTTTTTTTTTTGATGGAACAGGGAATTGAACTCAGGTCCTTGTGCTTGCCAGGCAAGCTCTTATTCTACTGAGCCATCTCCCCAGCCCCCCCC
>NW_004524681.1:4719818-4722533 GCF_000260255.1 Octodon degus
CTCTTTCTATCTTTCTTTGAGTGTGTCTCACTGTGCAGTTCAGGTTGGCCTTGAATTAGCTTATGTAGCCTGAAAAACACACAATTCTCTTGCCTCAGTTTCCCCTGGGATTTGTGCCACCACACCTGGCTGTTTTTTAAATTTTAAAGCTGTGTCCCATTGTGTGAATATGCAGACAATCAGAACTAAATTCATGTGATGGAGGTAACTTTGGTCATAGTAACAGGAAACTCATTTTGGATTGGTTGTTTTGTTTGCTTGTTTGTTTAAGTCTATTGAATATAGGTTGATTTTTCCTTATTTGAAATGCTTGGGACAGGAAGTATTTTGTTGTTTTTAAAATTTTAGCATTTTCACATCCATTTTGCCTGACTAAGCATCCCTAATCTAAGATCCAAAATTGAAAACTTTGAAAGTACTCCAAAAATGTTTCAGATTTCAGAGCATTTTGGATTTCAGAGTTTTAGGTTAGGGATGCTCACCATGCAGTCTTAGCGGTCTTCTGGTTCTTTCATGTAGGACCCCGACCCAGAGAGCTCACCTTCTTTAGTCGGTCGGCGGCAGGATGTCACCCAGCTTGTGCTTTGGTGGACTCACGTGGTTTATCATTGCTGTCCTTATTTCTGGCCACAGACTCTTTTAACAGAAGGTTGGGTTAGCAGCTAGCCAAGGATCTGCCTTTTCTTCTCAGAGCACCCAAGACAAGAGCTTAGCCTTCTTGCAGAAGTCGCTGCTCCCCGATCCAGTCTGTTCTGTCCTTGGACATGGACTCCTTGTGTCCTTTAGTTTTTGAGCCAGCTGATTCCCACTCACAGGCCTTTAGCTGTGCTTTCTAGGTGATCCTTCCATATTCCTAAGGGCAGCCTAGGAGTCCAGGATTGCTGCCATCATCTTTCCTTTGTCATGTGGAACTGTTTTTATCAACTCACAAATATAATTGTAATTGTGTAGACACGAGGCTAACCAGCAGGACCTAGTGTGACAGAGCTTTTTTTTTGGTGGCCAGCTCCGCTCGCCCTTGGGTGTGGAGCTGGCACACCATGTGGTGCCAGGATTGAATCGTGGTCCCTGCGCCTGCCTATGCTTGCCTGAGCAGGCACACTGTAGACTGCTGAGCTATCTCGCCAGCCCAGTGCTTTGATAGGTTAAGAACATGAGCCACACCGGGGCCTCACTCTTAAAAGTGATTGATGTGTTATATGAATGTACCCATATAAAAGTGGGCAGATTTTAATAAATCAGAACAAGAAAATGGAAGTCACTGTAATTGTCTCAGTGAATTGCACTTGAGGCTGCTGTCTTGTGGGTAACTTAAGAGACTCTGCATCAAGTGAGAGTAGCATGTTTGTTGTCTCAGCCCCAAGCAGAGTCACACTGATGTTATCTTTGAGGCCCTTCTTTCAACTTCATGTGGTGAGCATAGGCTTATGCCTTTGATTGTGTCTCTACAAAATTATTCTTATCTATAGTGCCCCTAACTTTTAATGTTGAGAATATTGAATTTTTACAGAAAAACTGAAAGAGGAATACAGTGAAAGGTGAGTACATATCACTGTAATTCTACAATTTGTATCCATACTTTTTTTTTTTTTTAATCAGGGATTGAACTCAGGCCCTTGCACTTGCCAGGGAAGTGCTTATTCCACTGAGCCATCTCCCTGGTCCTACAATTTGTAGAACTGCCATTGTTTTTCACATTTCTTCTCTTTCTCTGGACACAAAGACATGCTTATTCACACACATGTACACATACATGCACATCCATGTACACACACATTTTTTTGTCAAACAAAAGTTGTGACAATGCATCCCTTAAGGACAAGCTATTCTCCTGCATAACCTCAGTATCAGAAATATAATACTGATAAATGACATGTATTTCATTTTTCAGTTTCCCTGCTTATGTTGAGAATATCTCATTTCTGAAAGCTGGTTTAAATTTTTTTGGTACAATATCCAGTCAATATTCACATGTTGAGTTTTCTTTAAGCTGTCTTTTTTTTTTTTTTAAACTTAGAGTAATTTTCCCATTATTTCAAATTTTAGGAAAGTGTAGTTTCACCATTTACAGACTTTTCTAGTAGAGTTTAGTTAATTCCTCTTAAGTCAATTTGCATTGAACATTTTGGGCACAAATACTACCTCAATAATATTCAGATTTTAGTTGAAAATTAATTAGACTATGGACAGATATTTTTGGTGAGGAACACAAAATGGATCTTCCTCACACAGAATGTTCTAGAACAAAGAATGTGGCATACTGTGCAAGGAGACTAAATGTCTACCAAAGCCATGTCTACCAAAGCCGAGGCCAGTCCCTTCACGTTGGACTAGGTATCAAGGCCACACGATGTGAGAGAAGCTTCCATTTCCAACAACTATCACCGTGTCATCATGACAGGATGACGCATCATTTCATTACCTTAGTTCTTCTAGGCCTGATGTTAGAGTGGGGAGTGTCTTGCTCATCATCCATTTACTTATTTTTTTTCCCATAATTTTATTGAGAAGCAAATAGCAATGAGACAGTTTCAAACCAAATTGGTAGGACAGTTTCAATAATTAACACATTGCATACTTCCTTCCTAGTGGTTATTTGCTGTACAAGATGCAGACATGATATCCTATTTACAAATACTATTAGAACAAATCTCTCTATTCTTAAGAGAATGTAACTATACATCTATCCTAACCACTTTGAATACACAGATACAA
>NW_004524681.1:4723853-4750523 GCF_000260255.1 Octodon degus
CTGACCTTTGTTGTAGATCTTTGTTGTAGTTATAACCTTAGCACATACTGAAGTTCAGGTGCAGATCTACAAAGTCTGGATTTATCCAGCTGTGCCTGTCTTGGGTCTGGCTGCTGTGCTCAGCTCCTTCCTGCTGCTACCCTTGAGGGTGAACCTGTTGTGCCCCTGTGGCAAGATGTTCTGCTCCTGGACTAGCTGGGTGGTTCTATCCTCTACCCTCTCTGTAGGGACTGCAGCTGCAGGGTTACACCCCAGGCCTGTATGCCAGGCCTGAGCTGAGCCTGGAGGGGACAAGGTGGAGTAGGGGTAGAGGCAGCTCTCTCACACACTCACTGTGTCTGGGCTAGGACTTGGGTCTGGTTGTTCCCAGAACATGGCAAAAATTCCTACTCATCGGGCGGGGTGGGGGAGGTTCTGCGGAGTGGTGGGGGGCGTCCCAAGGGGGTGGAAGATGGTCTGACCCACGCTGCACCTGGGCTGGGACCCAGAGTTGGTCCCACTGGTGCAGGGTAGCTGGAAGCTCTCCCACACATTCACGGGACCTGGGCTAGGACTGGGTCTGGGGGTTCCCGGAACACGGCAGAAATTCCTACTCAGTGGGCTGGGTGAGGGAGATACTGCGGAGTGGTGGGGGGTGTCCCAAGGGGGTGGAAGATGGTCTGACCCACGCTGCGCCTGGGCTGGGACCTAGAGTGGGTCCCACTGGTGCAGGGTAGCCGGAAACTCTCCCACACACTCACCAGACCTGGGCTAGGACTGGGTCTGGGGGTTCCCGGAACGAGGCAGTCACCTCTTCTTTTTAACCAACATTTTTGAGCCCTTTTTACAGTTGAGTAAAATAATCACATTGTCAGAACATTTTTTTTTTTTCGGAACCGGGGATTGAACTCAGGCCCTTGTGCTTGCTAGGGAAGCACTTATTCTACTGAACCATCTCCCTGGCCCAACTGTCAGAACAATTTTAAAATTTGTAGCAGCGACAATGGCTTCAAACAGTCTGCTAAATGTCACTTCAAGTGTTACATCGGTGAGAGTAGTGGTGTAGAGAGCTTTAGCGCCTGAGGTTGTGGGGGGAGCACTGTCGCACCTCCCTGAGTGTTACATCTCTGAGGCATTTAATCAAGGAGTGGTCCCACTTACCTAGCCTTTGAGCATCACAGGAAGCGCAGGCCACCAGTAACACCTGTGAAGATATGAGAGGCAGATGTGAGTGTGGTGGGAAAACCTCAACTCCACCTCAAGCTTCATTGTTTTTTAATTTTATTTATTATTTTATTTTATTGAGAAACAAATATCAATGAGACAGTTTCAAAACTGGTTAATAGGATAGTTTTAATAATTAATACAGTGTATATTGTTATGTTCTTAGTGATTATCCATAGTACAAGATGCAGACGTGTATCCTTTCCAAACACTATTAGTACAAATCTTTCTTCTCATTGAATTAAGTGAAAGTAGTTGTATATCTATCCTAACTATTTTGTATATACAGGTACAAAATGGTCTTTCCTTTGTGTTGCCTTTTTTTGTTTAGTCCTGTCAGAGATGGGTATCCCATTGGCATCTAAATACTATAGGTGTGTGAATTCAGCAAAACAATCCAACACAGTCTAGCAGCCCACAATAGTAGTGGGTTAATCAGCTCTGTGTTCACCTAAGTCTCATGTACTTTAAGATGTGAACAATTCCAGCCAGTTGACTCAGATTTTTAAGACATTGGGATTGCAGGCTGTTTCCTATTGGCTTTTTGGTGAATTTTCCATTTTGGAATAGCAGGGAGGGGAAACCCCGAGACCGTGCGTCTTGGAGCATGTGCTCTGTGTGTTGGACAGGGCCTTGGGGAGACGTACCTGGATCTCATTGCTTTGTAACATGAAGCAAAAGGAGTGGAGAAGAAGGGCTTTCTTTTAGCTGCTAAAGCTGCTCTTGGCTGGAGACGGGGACCGGAGGAGCCAGCATTGCTGCTCTGTGAGGGAAGCCCCAAGCCTGGGAGGCCGTGCCGCTGAGAAGTAGCAGCCCCGCTGCTTGCTGTGGGTCTTCCTTGGGCCCTAGGGAAGGGCCCTTTGTGTCTCCTCCATAAAAGTATTAAAACTTGTATTTATGACTGTTAGAACAAAGACAGATAGAATTTAAATGGGATTCATTGTTATGTACCCATTACTATTTTATTCATTTTTCTTCTGATTGTAAAACAAATACAAATTAAAACCCTTTTGGTTCTGGGGGGCATCCTAGGCCCTAGGGTGTTCTGCTAGCTGTGCCTCCTGGATGAGTCACCCTGATCCCTCCAGAGGGGGTGGCCTTCCAAGGACAGTAAGGGGGACCGACGGTTTCTGAGACAGCTCCTTATGCCAGTCTTGACTGGCCATGGGGAAAAAGCTCAGGGTGCTTGGAGCAATAGCGTAGAATTTGGAAGCCATTGTTGCCACTCTGCATTTAAAAATCTTGTGACAATGTAGACTAGTATGACACTTACCTGTTTTCACAGCACAATCAAAACCTTTAGCTTTTTAAAATTTTCTGAGCCTGGGGAGATAGCTCAGTAGAATAAGTGCTTGCCTGGAAAGCACAAGGTCTTGAGTTCAATCCCTGGTACAGAGAAAAGATAAATAAATAAAAATTCCCCCTCAACTTACCTACACAGACATTTGACTTTAGGTGGCTGTGACGTAAAATGGTCAATAGGGTAAGACCAACAGGGTAGGAATTTCCTGGATTTGACCAGAATGGGTGTGAGTGTGGGCGCTCTATTGATATCTGGTGGTTGCCCACAGGTCACAGCAGAAGCATGAGTCAGAAGCAGTAGTAGGAAACCTGGTTTCCGCTCTTACAGACCCAGGTACTTGGGTCCTCTACGGCTCACCTTTCTTTGAAGATTAGGGTCGAGATCTCCAGAGGTTGTGGTGAGGATGAGCGTAAAATACAAGGATGTGTGTGGAGCAATTATGAAAGCGTTATCTGTGTGTCTGACTCCTGAATTAGGAGATGTGTGGTATGGAGTTTATTGATTTTTAGCTTTTTCTCAAATCCCAGGCTTTGCCAAAGTCCTTTTGTCCAGTTTTGAGGCTGATGCTGGTGCTGTGTGTACAGACAGCTAGGCTTCCTACCTACGCAAGGAACTCTGGGCTCTGATTTCAGAGGACGTTTGGAAGCCCTGGGCCTTTTCTGTTTTGTGGAGCCAGGGATTGAACTCAGGCCCTTGTGCTTGCCAGGGAAGCGCTTATTCTACTGAGCTATCTCCCCAGCCCCTCTGGGCCTTTTCTGGCCCCACCAAGGGATGCTAATTTCACAAACGCCGTTCACTTATGGGCCTCCATGAAGATCTGCAGTGTGGTTGGTGCTTTGGCTGCAGCTTATGTATCTGATTTTCTGTGTCAGCTCCTAAAATAAATAATGTACTACCATGTCTGATCAGCAAACAACAGTAGGACCCAGGGATTGTGGGAGCCTGTACTAATAGCACTTAGGATTTTATGAGTTTTGTTCTTCAATGGAGGAAGAAAGTCCATATCTTCTCCTGTACAATTAAGTTATTTGATATCACAAACTTTTTTTGAGCATATATATATATATATATTTTTTTTTTAATTTAAAGGTTTTTTTTGTTTTAAAGAGGATACAAAATGGAAAAAAAGAAACAGAAAAAAAGAAAGGAAAAACTTTTTAGAAATGATAAAGAATTTCATTAAACAAAATTAATAGGATTTCCACAATGGTTGTTGTATTACATATTATCCTCAAATTAGTTGTTTAGATTACCAGATGTAAACATGCAAAATTGGTAAAAAAATTATAAGAAATTAAAAAGAAGAAAAAATCAAGTCTTAACTGCTCCTTTCAATAGACCAGCAGAAATCATCAGTACAATTCTCCAAGCTACCCTGTGTGTATATATAAGGATACCTTTTTTCCTTCTTTTCTTTATGCTTTTCCTTCCTCTTGAACAGATTCTTTCCCTTCCACATTATCTATTGTACTTTTCAGATTTTATTCACCCTTTCTGGTTCTTATACTGGGGGGTAATATGATGTTCACACATGTGGGTCTGATTTATTTCACTTACCAGTATGGTCTCTAGTTGCATCCATTTACCTATAAAAGCCTCAAGTTTATCTTTTTTTATAGCTCAGTAATACTCTATTGTGTAAAAATACGACATCTTTTTTTATCTGTTCCTCAGTTAAAGGGCATTTGGGCTGTTTCCAAGATTTGCTATGACAAATTGCATTGCTATAAACATGGGTGCCATAAATCACTGTGGTGTGATGTGTTCAGTTCAATTGGAAAAATAACTAGGAAGCAGATAGCTGGCTTGAACAGGACTTTCAATCCTAAATTTTTGAAGAATCTCCACACTAATTTTCATCGTTGTTGTACCAGCCTGCAGTCCCACCAGCAGTGGAGAACGGTTCCTTTTACCCCACAGCCCCTTCAGCATTTGTTACTGGTTTTCTTTTTAGTTTATTTTCTTTTGTTAATTGGTTGACTCTTGATGACAGACATTCTTTCTGGGGTGAGATGGAATCTCAGCATAGTTTCAATTTGTATCTCTTGAATGACAAATGATGTTGAATATATATTTCTTCATCTGAGAAGTGTGTATTTATCTCAAATGTCCATTTTTGGATTATTTGAATTTTGGGGGGTCTGATGTTTAAAAATACTTTATATGTTTAAGAGAGAAGTCCTTTGTCTGAAGGATCGTTGGATAATTTTTTCCCCAATTCATGGGTTTTCTTTTCACTCTGTTGGTGATTTCTTTTGATGTGCAGAAACTTAAGAAAAATGAGATACAAGTTATTGATTCTTGGAAGTATTTCCTGTGCAGTTTGGTTTTTGTTCGTGAACTCTAGCTACCCCTTTGTCTTTGAGATTTCTATCTATTTTGTCCTCTAGAAGATTTAGTGTTTCAGTTTTAATATTTAAATCTTTGATCCATTTTGACTGTAGTTTTACACGTGGTGAAAGACATAGGTCTAATTTTAGCCTTTGGCATATAGAAAGCCAGTCTTTCCAGCACCACTTATTAAAGGGGCTGTCTTTCTTCCAATGAACATGTTTGGCCCCTTTGTCAAAGATGGGGTGACTGAGTGGGTTTGTAGTTGTGTCTGCATCTTCTAATCTGTTCCACTGATCCTCAGGTCTGTTTTTTTTTTTGCCAGTACCATGCTGATTTGATCACAGTAGCTTTGTAATATAATTTCAAGTCAGGGATCGTGATTCCTCCTGCCTTGCCTTTGTTACCCAGGATTGCTTTTGATATTCTAGGTTGCTGCAGGTTCCAGATGAATTTTAAGAATGTTTTCGTTAGATCTGTGAGGTATATTAATGGTATTTTAATTGGGATTGCATTGAATCTATATAATAATTTTGGGAGTATGGCCATTTTCACAATCTATAAGCAAGGAATATCTTTCCATTTTCTGAAATCCTCTTTGATCTCTTTTCTCAGAGTACCACAATTTTCACTGTGTAAGTCTTTTACTTGCTTTGTGAGGTTGATTCCTACGTATTTCATTTTTTTGGGGGATGTTATTGTGAAAGGCATGTTTTCCCTATGTTTCTTTTTTGAGGTGTTCCTGTTTATGTATAGAAATGCTATTGATTTTTTTTTAGTGTTGACTTTGTATTCTGCTATGTGACTGAATTTGGTTATTAAATCTACAAGTTTCTTGGTAAAGCTTTTGGGGTCTTCTATGTTATGTTACCTGAAAATATTGATATTTTCACTTCTTCCTTTCCACTCATTATTCCTTTTATTTCCCTCTCTTGTCTAATTGCTCTGGCTAATGTTTTCAGAATTACATTGAATAAGAGTGGTGACAGTGGACATCCTTGTCTTGTTCTAGTTTTCGTTTTTCTGCTTCTATGTAGAATAGATTTTACTGTTCCTGAAGAGTTTCTTTCACTTTTTTTGAAGGTGGGGCTTCTGACAGTTAGTCATATTACTTTTTGTTGTTCAAGAAAAAATATTTATTTTGTCAATCATTCTCAAACGTGAGTATTTCGCTGCATGCAGAATTTCCAGCCCAATAGTAATTTCTTCAGGCTCTTTGGAGATAAAATTCCACTGCATTAAAATCTCCACTGATAACGACTGTGCTGTTACTGCTTTGATGATCTTTGCAACTGGCTTCTTTCTCTTGAGATGAAGAACTGAAGGATGGGCTTGAGAAGAGGAAGACAGAGGTGGTCCTTCCTGTAGGCAGAAGCAGGTCCCTCCCCACAGATGTCCGAGTCCCGACTGCCAGCACCTGTGACTGCATCCCACAGGAAATGACCTTTGCAGATGATTCTGTGACAGACATCTGTGGGCCCAAGGGAACCACGAGACTCCTCAGGAGCAGGGGCTGTGTGGGTCACACTCGGGGGGTGACAGCTGTGTTGAAGACCAGGCGCCCAGAGTGGTGGGGAGCTTCTTGCAGCTTGAAAAAGCCAGGGACAGGTTTATCCCTAGAGGCCTGGAGGGAACGTGGTCCTGCTGATACCTTAACTATAATGCCTTGCGTTTCCAGCTTCTAGAAACATGGTGTCCTCCATCATGTTATTTTGAGCCACTAACTTTGCGGTGATTGTTGGAGCAGTGAAGCAACCTGAGGATGCTGAGAGGACCACGGGGCTGCTCTGCCGAGGACAGGCAGTTACGGAGGCTGGGTGGGGGGCAGTGACCTAGGAGAAGGAGGTGACAGCGCCCTGGGCCAGGGTGTGGGGCGGGGAGGGCCGAGGCGTGGCCAGAGCCTGAGATCTGCCACAGTGCTTTCTGTCTGAGAGTCTGCTCCCGAGGCTCTCTGTGTGCACACTCGCATCTCATTGTTTTATAGGTAAATAAAATGAGGGTCTGGTTTTTCTTTGGACTTTTTCGCCTGGGGACCAATATGCTACTGGAAGGAGCAGCTCATGCGAGGCGCTGGTGATGCTCCTGTCTGTCCTTTACAGTCTGTGTGCGTCGTGGTGCGTGGTCACCCTGCGGAATGGCTGTGCTTCTTGTGGGGGGCGGGTGTGTGTACACAGCACCTCTCAGTGCTTTTTGTTTCCCTTCCCCCTGCTCCTCCCATCTTTTGGGACTCTTCCCACTTGCCAAAGGTCTGCCTCCCTGTTTCCTGTTATCTTTTATTTATAGTGTGGGCTGTTTCTCCTATAGGAGAAACTCCGTGATACTGAAGCTTGTGAGTCTGATTTATTTCTCTGAGCACTATGGTCTCAAGGTGCATCTGTTTTCTTACAAATGAGTCAAAATTTTCCTTCTTCACAGCCGAGTAGTGCTCCATTGTGTGTATACATTCTTTGCTGTATCTGTTCATCTGTGGCTGGACCTACAGGCCTCTTCCAAGGCTACCACAAGTCGCGCTGCTGTGGACATGAGCTTGATGGCTTGTTTAATGTCTGCATGTTCCCTGAGGAGGGGCGCGTGGCTTCAACACATTTCTTTTCTGTGAATGATTATCTCTTAGCACAGAAAAGGTGTTGACAAAACAGCTCACCCCATCCTGTTTGTCCGGCCACCCACCTTCCCTTCAGCGTGGCCAGTGATGGGTGGGAACGAGCTGTGGCCCCGGTGGGCTCAGTTGAGCTTCTCTAGTTTCCTGTGGCTCTTGGGTCTCTGCTGGGCTTCCTTGCTTTGCGGGGCCTTGTGGGCCTGCCTGCCCTCTGCCAGCAGCTCTCTTCTTTGTTTTTCTTCACTGACTAGCATACAGCCTTGCCCAAAGGAGCTCAGTAAACATTTCCGGAATAAATCACTTTCTCTTGGCTCCAACAAATGTTATTTGCCACATGGCTTCAGGGAACTGAACTAAAGAAACTGGTATGTGCTGAAGAAACTCAACTTATTGCCCCATGCACCTTAAGATGATGAGCCCGAGCTGGTGTGGTCCCTGGGTATCCAGCAGTGGGGAAACTGCCCTGACTCTCCTCTTGTGCCTTCTTCATCCCTTCTCCCACCGTCAGCCAGGTAGCTGCTTTCCGGTCCGTGGCCAGTCCTGCCTGTCCCTCCAGCTTCTTTTATAGTCCTCGGGAGCAGATCCTGAATTTTTTTTTTTTTGTCTTGCAGAGAGAAGAAAATGGCTACTTGCTATTTTTTAGAAAAAGTATTTTGATTCTGGCCCAGTCTATAAAAATGAAAAAAAAAAAATTTTTTTTGCTATAGATAATCAAATTGTAAAAGAATGTGGAATTAAAATGAACTAGAATTGGAAAACAATAAGAACAATTTCCAAGTCCTGGGAACAGGATTTTGGGAGGATTTCCTCAGCATGGACTGCCTGGTGTCTCCAGGGGAGGGCAGCCCGATCTGGCAGGAAGTCCTCCTGTGCACAGGGCACCACGTGAGGAGGCCCCTGCAGAACTTCGCCAGAGGAGAGAGGCCTCTTCCCCTTCTCCTTAGTCTCTGGGTGCAGGCCTACTCCGATTTTCTGTTTCCTGTCATCTCTGCCCGGGACCACCCACTCTCTCCAGATCTACAGGCACTGCCCAGCCTCTTTGATAAGGAGGCTGCGCCATGTTTGAGCCCTGGTTCTAGGGCACTATTGTGGGAGGCCTTCTCTTTCCTTGACCAACTCGCATAGTTTTGAGGATTCGTGAAATAATGTGTGTGAAAACCTTCATGCAGTATCTTGCTTTTATCAAGGACTCATCAACATTGGCTTCGATTAGTATTATTAGAGTTAAACCCTACATCTCCAGTTGTCAATCTACAGTTACAAAAGGTCTTATCTAAAACTTTTATTGATTTCACTTGTACTTTATATTGCCTAGTTCATATATGCTAGAAGAAGAATAAATTGGTAAACATCTATTTCCTTATAAAGCTATAGTAAACCATAAAGGGAATAAAGTGACTAATTAATTAAATTTTCCAACTATCTGGTCCTGATGAGCAATTGGCTCAGCACAGAGGAAAACAAATGCAAGGCCCTTTAGCATTTGTTTGAATCCCCTAACTTTGTTTCCAGGCTCTTTTGTGAGGACAAAATCTAAAAAAAAAAATGTGAGTTTTTTTTCTTTTTTTCCTCAATTCTGTTTAGTTTCTGCTTAAATGTCGGTAAGTCCCAGAAGCTGCAGGTCTCCCCCGGGCTTCAGCAGGAAAGCCCAATTTAAGACCCATAGTCTTCAATTGTATCAGAATGGGTTCTTGGAGTCCAATCAGAAAACCTTGGAGGCCGGGATCTTTTCTTTAAAGCTCTCCCCACACATTGTTCTGTCCTCATGTCTTTAATGAATTGCTCTGGCTTCCAACCACACAGACTGGACTGTGAAGAATGGAAGAAAATTAAGAAAGGAAAAAGCTTAAATTATTGATTTAGCTTGAGGGAATTTTTCTGAGATTTATGACTCAACCCCCCAAAATCAACAACAATCCTAAACCCCAAGTGGCACTCCATGTGGGGAGATGTTCTTCAGTTTTTGGATGGCTACCAAACTGGCTCAGGAAGTGTCAGTCTAGGTACTTAACGGCTTTACAGAGGGACCCCGAGACCCCGAATTCTCCATGGGTGTTTACCATTTCATGATTCCAGAGGCTAAAGCCAGGTACCCAAGACTGTTTTTGAAACCATATCTGATGAAGGACAAAATGTTTTGGAGTTGACTGAGGAAAGACTTACTAATTAGGGTATTATTAATTAGAGTCTCCTACTTGCCGTGCTCACCCGCGGGGCTGGGAAAGCCCGCTGACCTCTTCCCTCACGTTTGGTCTTGTTAGTGGAGACCCTGTGTCCATAAGGAGTGCTAAATACCACGCTGTTGGGAATCGCTCACAGGCAGACCTGTGAAATAAGAGACCTAAGTGACTTTTTTTCTCTTGTCTATTGGAAGAAGAAAATGGGTACTGTAGAATTTATTATATTATGATGGAGAAGAGCCCAGACTAGGCATTGGGTGTTGCCTTCAAGGGGCTGGAATAGAATCAATGAGTATTTGCCAATTTCCACTGAAAATATTCAGAAAATTACTTCAAGACCCTTTTGGGAATAGTAATAGAAGTGATTTTAAGTTTGACTATTCAAAGCTTGTTTGATTTCCTTTTTTTTCCTCTTGTTTTTTTTTTTTTTTTTTTTTTTTATAAAAGAAGTTTCTGGTATTTTTCTGTTTACAAAGTGCTTCCCACAAATTTCCTCAGTTAATGGTTACACCACCAAATGGCGTTACTGTACTGGGAAGTCATTGGTAGGGAGCAGCGAGGAGCTAGCGCACCCCTATGGCTGCTTGTGGCAGGACCTCAGGTTTCCTGCCCGGGATTACAGTCCTCTTTTTCTTATATGAATGCTCTTTCAGCCAATTTCCATTTTGGGAAGTCAGTGACACTTACAAATTCCCAGCAGAGGTTACTGTGTCCCCTTGTGACGCTGTTGAATGTACTGGCTGAATGTCCCCTTTCCAATGGAAAGGCAAGCTTAGTGAATATAGGTTTTAAAGGTAATCTTAAGGTGGTTGTGACTTTCACAAGTCATTGACTTTGTCAGAGAATTTCTTTTAGTGGGACCAAGATGGGTGGCGACAAGTTAATTACCCTGAAACCAGGCCATTCTTTTTGACAAATGCTGGGTAACTGCTTATGAAGTAAATAAACACAGGCTCCTCATTTAGTTATTTTGGAGAATGTAGCAGCAAATGCATGAATCAAAGACAAGCATTCTGTGAGTGTTTCCTCGATACTTTATTTGGCAGAGGAAGACATCAATTATATTTGCTTTTCACGGTTTTGGGGGAGGATGCAGGCTCCTTCCATCATTTGATGGAGTAGGACATTGAAGGCCCTGTCTAGTTTTCTATATTCCAAAAGGGATAAACAAATGTGTAAAGGAATGTCTCCTCTGCTGATGGCTGTTCTCTTGAGTCCCTGGGATGGGCAGGGATGGGATCCAACGCAGGCACATGCCTCGGCCAGCTCCTTAGCTGTCCCCAAAGGATGCTGACCTTGTTCCCTCCTTGCCTTCTGCCTTTGGGTCTTGTGGTCAGCCAGGAACTCTTCAGAGTTTTCTAAGAAGTACGGTCTCAGGCTTTTGGTCACTTGGTACTTAGCACAAGTGAAACTGAGAGAAAGAATACTTAGAATCACTGCTTGATGGCTACGTAGCTCATTACTTCATCCGGCAGCCTAGCATACATTTGTAGATTTAGTCAGAACAGTAGGGAATGAGTACAGAGACACGACTGCTGCCCGCTCTGGATTGTGTTTTGGCCTGCTGTCATTAGGTTTGTGGAAAAAAACCCAACAACTCACAGCTTTACAAGAACTCACTTTCATGTTCTTTGTATCAAACGGTGATTTGTTTCTGAGGCTTTCTTAGAGAAATTAATATCTGAGCCAAAAACTAGTCATACTTCTACTTCTCACGAGCAATGGGTGTGTTGGCTAGCAAACTTTGTGAACAAGAGAACAGACGGGCACCCCTTTGGCCTTCAGATTGGTGTTCGCTTCGAGCAGTGTGTGGACTGTTACATCTACGTTTTTCTTATCATTCTTAACCCTGGCAGATCATTGCCCTGGTTTCCATTTCTCTCAGTCCACTTTAATTTCAAAATTCAAACCATTAGTTTTTCCATTGCACATTGTTGAGGCGTTATTTGAAGAGGTTCTTGGATGTCAGGAAATGTCTTCATTTCCCCACTTGCTATTGTTTATTTGCCTGCTTATAAAAATTCAAGTTCACAAGCTTTTTTTCTTAAAACTGAAAGTCATCACCCAGTGTCTGCTAGCAGCCTTGTTGATGATGAAAAATTTCATGTTCGTTTTCTTCTTGTATCTTTGGAGCTAACCCAGTTATTTTCTTTCTAGAAATATTTTGGATTTTCCTTTCATCCTTAGAGCTCAATTTTTTTCCCTTTTAAAAATATATTTAGTATAGGGTCTCACTACAGAGATCGGACTCATAGGGATCCTCCTGTTTGCAGCCTCCCAAGCACTGGGATTACAGGCTTGTGCCACCATGCCCAGGCTCAATTGCTGTTCCCATTGCTGTTTCAGCTTCCCGGGGCAGGGCTGGCACGGCATGTGGTGCCTGGGATTGAACCCTGGTCCCTGCACCTGCCAAAGCAGGGGCTTTAGTCCACTGAACTATCTGGCCGACCCCCAGAGCTCAAATTTTTATGAAGTCCGACCTCCTTCTGTCATTGTGACTGGCACTTGGTGGCTCTTTCACTTTGAAGAGCTGTGTCCTATGCTGGGGCAGAGAATATACCTCCTATTTATGCATTCCTCGCATCCTTTGCCCTCTTCCACTTCTCCTAAGTTTTATCTTCTTATAAAAATCAACTCTTGAGAATGAAGGAGGACCCTAAGAATCTTATCCTTTTATTTGCCACTTTGATATGCACTTTCAGAGATTTCTTTCATTTCACATTTGCCCACTCTAATCTCCTGGCACTCATCTTTGTTCTGTTACTTTCTGTCGCCGTCGTCATTCATATTGGCTTGTTCTTGCTTCGGGGTTGACTCTTGCAGGTCTGCAAGGTCGTAATTAGGAGGAAAGGAAATGGCAGCCCCGTCCCACCGTCTTCAGCGGCATCCTGGGTCCTCGGCTTCCTTTCTTCTGTGCTGTCAGTTTTCCTCAGGTTCCCTTTCTTGCGTGCTGCTACTTTTCCTCAGGCGACCTATGGTTGCCAGCACTTTTGCAGGTGAAGCACTAAATGGGTTGTGTGGCGGCGAAGGTGTTTCCCTGCCAGCTTTCTTCTGCAGGGAGGCATCTGACAGGGAAAGTTTGGTGGGTGTGTAGGCAGCCTGGCAAATCCCACAGCCGCCTGTAAGGTGGGGCTTGCCGGGCCAGCTCTGCCAGAGATACCCCGGGGAGCTGGAGAAGCTTCTGTCTTGGGCCTGGACACCTCTTGGCTTCTTTCTCTGGTCTGTCACCTACCCTTTTTAGTGGGCCGAGATAGTGTGTGGGAAGACATGGCGGACTTATCTACTATTTAATTACCTGATAATTTTCCAGAGTAGGAATTTCTGCCATGTTCGGGGAACCCCCAGACCCAGTCCTAGCCCAGGTCCTATGAGTGTGTGGGAGAGCTTCCATCTACCCTGCGCTGGCAGGACCAACTCCTGGTCCCAGCCCAGGCATAGCTTGGGTGAGACCGTCTTCCACCCCCTTGGGATGCCCCCCACCACTCTGCAGCAGTTCCCCTACCCAGCCCGCCGAGTAGGAATTTCTGCCACGTTCTGGGAACACCCAGACAAAGTCCTAGCCCAGGTCCAGTGAGTGTGTGGGAGAGCTGCCTCTCTCCCCTACTCCACCTTGTCCCCTCCAGGCTCAGCTCAGGCCTGGCATACAGACCTGGGGTGTAACCCTGCAGCTGCAATCCCTACAGAGAGGGTAGAGGATAGAACCACCCAGCTAGTCCAGGAGCAGAAAATCTTGCCAGAGGGGCACAATAGGTTCACCCTCAAGGGCAGCAGCAGGAAGGAGCTGAGCACAGCAGCCAGACCCAAGCCAGGCACAGCTGGATAAATCCAAACATTGTAGATCTGCACCTGAACTTCAGTAGGTGCTAAGGTTATAAGTACAACGAAGATCTACAACAAAGGTCAGAAGACAGTGCTACACAAAATGACGAGAAGGAACAAAATGCAACCTTAGAACCTAACCCCACCCGTAAAAAGTACAGAGGACACTAACACAGAACAAATTGGGAATCACACAGCTGAAAGCAATGAATCAATGGCTTCTGAGATAATTTTCCATAAATAAAACAATAATAGAATTTGTCATCTAAACTGAGATTCTTCTGGGAACGAAAGGGGAACCTGCTATTATTTTGCTGAGAAAACAGATGGAAACTGGGATTGTCACGCTGTCCGTAGTACACTCTCCATTTCTCTGCTCACTGACCCTGACTTGGGGACCCTTCGGGGACTCCGCTGGGAAATTCTCTCTTCCAGGGCTGTTGGCAGAAGTTATTCTTATCTCTCACTCTCCAGTCATAATGGTCTCATTTTTTTCTAGTTTGTTCTCTATACTTTCTTTGAAATATGCAACATCTCTTAGCCAAACTTTCGTTTTCTAGCAAATGTTATGTTTTACTCTTCTCAAAAGACCTTTCCGTTTTCTGTAATCTCAGAAGTAAGGCAGGTGAACAGTGGACTCATTTTGCCGTCATAAGCTGGAGGTGCTTTGACTTCTTGTAGTGTACCTAGCCTGCAGGCTTGCTGTGTTTTATATGTACTAGCGGATGTCTTTATTCCTTTTTTGGAGCCAAATTCAGTGATAGCGCAGGCATCAGTTACGCTGACAAATCGGTCACCCCTCGGTGACTACTTTCCCCTCCTGACTGAAATCACATCTGGATAAAGCACCATGCACGAAGTCATCACACCTCTGAGCCTGTTGTGCGGGAGTCTTTGGGGGATTTGTTTGTGGCACCTTTTTGAAGGATGCGACTTATTGTTGAGAGGACTTTGGGCCCTCATCCCTGTACTAGTGAATGGCAGAAAACGAATTGCTGTGAGACATCTGGGGCCCACCAAGGTCACCTTGTGGGCAGAAAACAGGAGGGATTTAGAACAAATGCCTGAATTTTGTAGAGCTTACTGAAAGGATGTAAAAATCTTCTGCCAAAATTAATCTTGGAAAGCTCAGTTCAGTAAGAACTGTATTGGATGTACAAAAGCCAAGAGTAAGACTGAATCAGAGGAGTTCTCAAGCAGAAAGAGGACTTCCTGGATCCAGGTCTTTCGAAATAAGAGCAAGATAGACACCCAGAAGAGGATTACAGACCTACCAGAGGAATCGCTCAGGAATCAGTCATAGGAATCATATTAAGTGTATGGCTGCACGAAGATGCGGGGTAGACAGTTCCCACTTGACTTATAAGGCCAAGATTCCAATACTTAGAGTATGTAAAATTGGGCACAGAGCTGGGCAATTCTGCTATTGGGTG
This sequence comes from Octodon degus, assembly GCF_000260255.1. NCBI lineage: Eukaryota > Metazoa > Chordata > Mammalia > Rodentia > Octodontidae > Octodon > Octodon degus. The sequence continues at coordinate 4,738,722 of NW_004524681.1, forward strand.
TTGTCTCAGTTACTCTTCTCTCGTTGCTAGGACAAATACCCGACACCCAAAATGAAGGAAGGAAAGGTTTATTTAGCTCACAATTACTGGAAGTTTCAGTCCACACTCAGCTGGCTCCAAGGCAGAGTGGCACATGGCACAGAGCAACCGTTCAGGATGGCAGCAAAGAGCAGAGAGCAAAAGGAGTGGCAGCAGCTCAGGCAGCTAGCCAGCCTCTCTCCCCTCCTTACATTGTAATGCAGAGTATCTGCCCAGGGCACTGACACCCACAATCCCAGCATTGGATCAAGAATCAATCACAACCTCCAGAAGCCGCCCCATGCCTGCATGAGGCTTTGGGGGACACCTAGACACAAAGCATAACAGGTGTGCTTCATGCAAATGTGGCGTTTAGAAATGATCATCATCTGAATGTGCTTGCAGTAAGCGAGGGCCAGTGCGCATTCAAATCGGCATATGTCTGGATTTTGATTTGGAGCCAAAGTTAATCTATGAATGGTGTGCAGCATGCCAGCAGGCCAGGTCAACATTTGTCACTCAGGAAGAAGAACATGTCCCCATCCTCCCAACAGTCGTCACTGTTTTCTTCTCAACAGTTTTACTGTTCCTGGGCTGAGGTAAGGATAGATGTCTATGTTGTTGACACTTTTAAGTCATCTCACCCTCCAAAGGACTACTTTGGGCTTTGACATTTTTGCTCTTTGTGGGGGAAGAGACAAAAAGGAAGGGTTGTGCTTTCATAGGCAGTGGTTGAAGCTTTACTTTCAGGGGAGTGGTTGAGAGGTTGCTTCCTGGGGGTTGTGAATTTCAGGGTCACACATGACAGTGACAAGCCCACTCAGAGCGGGCCAGCTGTTGACATCAGTCTAGTACAGCAGCTGGGTGAATCAGATTGGAAAACAGGAACAACCCCAGGGAGCTGGCTTTGTTAGACAGCCAAGAAGGAAACCACATAGATGGGCACCAAACAGACAAGAGCCCCTACACGTGTAGATGCCTAACTAGGACCCAAAACACAAGATGTCATTTGTCCGGCGCAGCCCTCAGATGTGACCTTCAGCCATGGAGTTGAGCTACAGGAGCCACAGAGACTTTTGGCTCCCTCCTGGACTTTGGGGAGTGATAGTTCTAACAATTCCTGGTGCCCAGCCTAGGGGCAGGTGCGGGAGCTGAAGTACAGGATGTTCCTTCCTTCCTTCTCTTCCTCCTCAGAGCCCTCATTTTTCCCATTTCCCTTCTGCTTCCTGTTCTTCTCACCTGTCTTCTTGTTCCTGACATGGGCCTCCAAGTCCCTCTCGCTCCAGTCTCCTCTTGCTCCAGTCTCGCTCCAGTCTCCTTAGCTCGCCTTCTCCATTAACACCTGTCACCCCCTGAGAGAGCTGTGGGATTGTGGGGCCCCACGTGAACTGGCTCAGTTACCACAGAGCCTGACATGGACATCTGGGGGATTATTTGCTGATTCTTCCCACAACTTCCATTCATCTCTCAGGAAGCTTCTTTGATCAACTCTGGTGGTGACACGCACTCAACACGGAGTGCGGGACAGAGAAAGAGCTTGCCACCTTCGCCGCAGAGCATTCTGGTGTTTGTGGGTACTGCCTTTTCTTTGCAGTTTTTTATTTGAGCCCTGTCATAATCTTTGGGCTTGTGGTTTATTAATTTTATTATGTGTGCTGTTATTTGCATTTGCTTTTAGAAGAGACTTGATTCTTTGGCTACTTTTAAAGACAGATCTTGGCCTCTTAATCATATAACATTTTTCTTTAAAATTTTCTTTTATACTTTGAAGTTCTAAGAAGCAAACCAGTGGCCTGAATTGTGTTGGCACATGCTCTACTGCTAAGCTATACCCCCAGCCTCAGCTTTTTTTTTTTTTTTTTTTGATATATCTATATTGTCTTGCCTATCACCTCTGGCTGTGTGCCCCTAAGGTCATGACCTCACTGGCTACTTCTGTATGTTTATTTTGCTGTTTTTTTTTTTTTTTTTTTTTTTTTTTTTTTTTCTTTTTTCAGTACTAGGGATTGAATTCAGGATCATGGGATCTACATCTGTGCTACATCTTTATCCTGTTTCATTTTTATTTTGAGGCAAAATCTTGCTAAATTGTTCAGGTAGACTGGACCATGAATTTCGCATGCCTCAGCCTCCCTCAGTGCTGGGATAGCAGGCTTGTGCCACTGTGCCTGCCTTGTATTGTTTTTCCTTGGTTCTGAAAAACTTCCTTCTCAGGGTGCATTTTGCTTTTGCTGGCTCTTTCTCTTTCAGAAATTACCTGAAATTTAAAGAAAAGATCTTCGTGGCGCTAGAGGGCATAGGGTTTGGAGGCACACAGTGTTTTGCTTTATGGCTGGCATCAAAAGTATAATGAGAAACATATCAGGTTTCATTCTGGGACTTTCCAACACAGGTTCCAACATTCCAGCTGGCAAAAGCTAATGTCCTTCAACTTCAAAAGAATTATTGTAAATTAGATTGCAATCAAAGTAATCTAAATGATGTTATTTTAATGTTATGTGTTTCTGAGGGTCTAAGATTTAATTTCATATCTGATTTCTTTCTTTTTAGAAGTGGAACGAATTGTGAAAGCCAATGATCGTGAATACAATGGAAAGTTCCAGTATGCGGTGAGTTGAAACACGCTTAGCCATACTAGGCTAGGTCTTCCTTCAAGGGCTGTATGTGAGATTTATGGCACCCAGAACCTTGTGACATCACTGAGACCAGTGTTTGCAGGGCTGTTGTAATAGCAAAGTGTCATGTATTTCTATAAATACTGATCTTAGTAATACTTACACACTTACTTCTGTTCTTCACTAAGAGTGGTTAGGATAGTTAGCATTATGGGAAGAAGAGAAGACAAAGATGCCCGTGTGGGTACTAGGATATGCTGGAGCAACATGGAAATGAGCTTGTTGGTGTACTTGGGGAAGGGACTGATGGTAGGTAGGGGACATGGTGATTGGTGAGTGACCTTGGAGGTATTTTCTTGAAGCAATTCTGGCCAAATGTGGAAAAGCAGGCCCTGAATGCTCGTATTCACCAAGTGCGTGATTTGTTTAATGCATCTTTCAAATGTGAGTTCTCTTTCTTTACCTAAGAGAGACCAATGAGTTTCTTTTGGGGGACTGCACATTCAAGGGACCTGAGGTACACTGACGAACAGCACCGTGAATTGTACTGTGGGCTCTTGGAAAGAGCTTATGATGTGACGCAACCTAAGTTAAAATCTTTTATGAGCTCTAAGAAAATCGGAAGAATTGCTTCTGCAGGTGACGTGGCCTGTAAGACCTGCTGCAATATTGAGTATATCGGCACCTTTAGTGAGACAAACCCTCAGTTCCCAGAGGGGTGGATGAAGGCCATTAAAGAGGAGAAATAGGAGAGTCACAGGGGAAACTTGGACACTGTGCACACAGGCGCTGGCCAGAGCACAGTGAGTTTGGGCTAATGAATTTTTTGGACTTTGTTTTTATTGGCTGGTCTTTTGGCGTATAGATGGATGTAGGCATTAGGCCATGTAGCTTGGAACTATTAAACATTCAGACAAAACTAAACAAAAAAGGGGGATACAAATGAACGACCATTTTGTATCTGTATATTCAAAATAGTAAGGATAGCTATACAGCCGCATTCTCTTAATTCAATGAATAGAGAGATTTGTTCTAATAGTGTTTGTGGACAGGATATCATGTCTGCATCTTGTACAACAAATAACCACTAAGACAACAATATGCAATGTAGTAATTATTGAAACTGTGCTAGTAATTGGTTTTGAAACAGTCTCATTGCTATTTGTTTCCCAATAAAATTATTTTAATTAAAAACCATTCAACAAGTGTACTTGGGAACTCCTCTTTTCTCACATCTTGCTAGTCATGTAAATCTGTGATTATAATTTGATTTTCAATGTAGGTTTCCCTATAGGGAGTCAGCCTGCTGTTTCTTTGACAGATATTTCTTTGTAAAACAGTGTATTGAAACTCTGAACTTATTAATCAGTCTTGCAAGATTGGCTAAAGTAAATCTGCCCTGGAGGATGATGAATATATATCGTAGCTTGAGAAAGAGGGTGGAGAACGTTATTCTGTGTGGTCCCTGATAGAGAGTCCTTTAGCCCCCCATCATCTCCAGACTTGCCCCATGCCTTGGTATCTGTCTATAGCCATTCTACTAACTGTATAGGATGACTCAGCCAGAGGAGTAGAGATGTGTATATTTCAAACTCTTGGGGAAAGTAACCAGCGATAACTAATCTGCTAGGGGTGTAGTTGTGCATGGAAATAGTTGGCATGTGTACCTGCTTTACACGGTATGACGAATATTTTCATCTGTGAGTAGGAACTGTGTAAGAACAGCCATTATTTTGTTTGTGTTTTGCAAGGTGACAATCTTTTCTATGAATACTTATTTCCCACTTAATTTCTGAGATTATTTCAAACTCATAGAGAAATATGGGGAGTAACCTGACAGTGGTGTGCCCCGGAGCGGGTCGAGGAGGGGCTAAAAATTTGCCTTCATTGCTTCAGATCTTCCTTTTACAAGGATTAATGGGATGATCAGTCAAGGAGGTTTTCTATTGAACATTCATATTATGCAAAAACATGGAGATGTGCATGTGGCTGTTTTCTGTTGGGCTTTTGGGCTTTATAATAAGGAGGTATAGATCGGTTTCCTGCAGCCACAAGAGTGTCTGCAAGGTGCCCCGCGTCTGAATGAAAACACATCAAGGCAAAAGCAAAATCCACAATGGGCTGGAGGAAGCAACAGGAGTGAAGAGAGGGGTGTTGCAAAGCAGTGTGCCTGCGCGCGTCCAGGCACGTGTGTTGGGGTGGGGGCAGCTTCCTACTCAGGGGACCCTGCTGTGGCTCAGAGAATGACTGAGCCCCCCACCCGTGCTGGGGTCCCCTCCGCAGCAGTGGCCATGCACTGCGCACTGCAGCCCTTGCCGCCTGTCTGGCCAGCTATCAAGTGGGTGAGTAAAGCCACTTTTTTCCTGGAGTTAGGGTACGGAGCCTGCTGAGGGGTATGCAACCACCACGGGAGCCAGTGTGTGCAGAGCTGGGGTTTGAACCTATGACTGTTTGGCTTTAGAGCTTTGCAAACACCTATTAAGGAAAGCAGGAGGCTGGAGCCTTGGACTCTGTTCTGCTGCATTTTTAAGGCTATCACAAATGTAAGTAAATGTGGACAGACTCCAACACATCTCAGGGAGAAGGGTCATATTAATTAAAAAAGTAATATTACCACCCAAAGACTGAAAGGAAATGGGAAGAGGTCCAAACTTGTTATGCAAAAAGTGAAAGAGAGGGGCCAGTGAGATAGCTCAGTAGGATAAACTCCTGCTTGGGCAAGTGCAAGGACTGGGGTTCGATTCCCAGCACCACATGCCTCCCTGGGCCTATCCCTGGGTGCACTGAGCTGGCCACCGAGTCCGGGTGTGGTGGCACACTCCTGTAATCCCAGAGCTGGGAGGCTGAAACAGGAGGATCACTACGAGTCTGAGCTGCATAGTGAGACCCTGTACAAGATACATTAAAGAAAAGAAAAAGTGAAAGAGAAATAGTGAAGGCCTCTTAAAATATAGTAGAAATAGTATTTTGAAATGAGGTAGGTCACAGTTGGAATCCCTTCTTTTCTCTCATCTGACTAAATTGTGATGCTGCTCTGTTTCTCTGCATATCAATTACTTCACATTTGAAATTAGGATTTTTTTTCACATAGGATTATTCCCTATGAGAAAAATTAGACACTTTTTTAATATTTATTTATTTTTGCTCCGAATGCCTTCAGGGCAGGTTTGACTGGCTTGAGTTGTGGGGATCGAACCACAGCAACCTGAGCCTGACTGCTTTGTTGAAGCAGCCACTTAAAGAACTGAGCTAAGGGGCAGGCCCCCGATAATTTATAAAATATTTAATAGCAACACTTTATAAAGATGCGTCCTGAGCGTGTGGCTCTGCAGTGAGCCTTTTGTATAGATTTTTCTTTTACTCCTAACATGGCCTTGGGAACTATTCACGATAAACTTAAGTTCCTTGGAAAGCACTGAGTCCAGGAAGGTATTAGCAACAGTGCTGGAGACAAGACGAGGAAAGGCTTACGCCTGTAAAATGTTCGCAGCAGGTGTCGGCCCCAAATGAGCAAACGGAGACTCTAAAGGATGGAAGTTGCGGGGAAATTTTGTAGATGGTGCCGTCGTTAAGAAGGCCCAGCCCTTAAAACAAGAAGCATAAACAAGTGCGGTGAGCAGCACGAACGGCGTGGCGCTAGAGGCGCCTGTCCTGAGGCGGTGAGCAGAGCAGTGGTTCAGCGCACTTTTCACACACGGGCGCCGGTGCCATCTCTGCGGCACCTTCGCGGGGCGCAGGAAGGCCTTCGCACAGCCCCGGCGTGGGGACTTGGTAGGAACATGCACCCGGTGACAGCAGTGATGAAAGCAGTGGCGACGATAGCAGCAGGAACAGTCTCACGTGCGCAGTGCTCACCAGACGCAAGCCGCGGTTTCAGATACTTCGCTAGATTAGCTTGATGGGTTGGGCAGTTCTGTCAAGTACTGTTGGTATCTCATTTTACTTTTGTTTTCTTTTTTTATGTATGTAGTACAGGATCTACAGGGTGTACAGGGACTCACTGCGTAGATCAGACTCGTAGTGATCCTCCTGTTTCCAGTCTCCCAAGCGCTGGGATTACAGGTGCACACCATCACGCCCAGGCTCAATCACCATCTCAGCGCACCCCGGGCCAGGGCTGGCAGGGCAATCCTGGGGATCAAACCCCCAGCCCCTGCGTCTGCCTAAGCAGGAGCTTTAATCCGCTGAGCTATTTGGCTGACTCTTATTATCTCATTTTATATGTGAAATCCTCAAGGCATAGAAAGATCACTCAGGTAACTTGCTCAAGGTTACACAGCTAGACCAGGGGGTTCCAGGGGGACAGCTGTCAATCCAGTGGTGTGCCAGGTGCCTCACATACACCTCAGTCCACAAGACCCAGGGAGACAAAGGAAACGGGCTCAGGCAGCTGAAATTCTAATTCGGATTGGTCAGAGTCCAAAGTTGTGTTTCCTCTCCCCCGTCCCCATGATATTCTTTTGATGAATCCCAGGAAACAGACCAAAAAACACTATAGAGAAAAACAAAAAGCAAAAAACAAAAAACAAAAACTGACCATCAACCCCCCACCAATAAACCTTAATTGCCTTCCCTGCGCTATGATACCCACTGGCAAGGGCTTTGTACTCTAGGGAGAAGGGAAGATAGAGGTAATTAAAATTTTGCAAAGTGAAGCTTAGAATGTTCTTAAATCTTACCCTTCGTGTTTGTATACGTGAGCTGGGAATCAAGGTTCATGCAAAACTCAGATAAATGATGCAATTTTTAGAAACACCAAGCCTGGTCAAGTCAACTTTTCTCTTTGAAGGTTGAAGGAAGAAAAAGGATTTTGAACATAAGCAAAAGACAAGATTAATGGAACTAAGCAAAATTAATTGGTAAATTAGATGTGGTATTGTAAGCACCCAGGGGTAGGAAACATAAAACCTATATTTGAGAGGGATTTCAGACTGGATTGCCGAGGTCCAGGACAAAGTGGGGCTTAAGAAATTGGAGAAAGAGTGAGCCAAGCATAGAATAAGTTATTGTTCTCATTAGAGAGGAGTTCAAAATTTCCTTGGTTAATACTAGGAATGAATAACAGAAGTCATGAAGGCACTTGTATTAAAATATGCTAGTAAAAAAAGATTATGTGTGAGAGTGAACCAACTATCCACTCATTCTCCCTCTGAAAGCGAGTTCAAAGAAGATGGCAGAAAGTGGGAGAGCAGTTGTGGCTGTTCCGAAATGTGTCGATGTCCAGAAAAAAAAAAGTTCCAGAAAGCGTTAGATTAATTATGGCTATTTTCTGACTTCATTTACAAACTAAGAACAATGGAAACACTGGTTTCCACTCATTCCTGGGCTCTCTTCTCCCCTCCTTTCCCACCCTGGCGTGCTCCCCCCTATGAGTTCTCTTGAACTTTGACAGAATTTGAGAAAGGAGATAAAAACTCATTTCAGCAATGAGAAAGTTCTACTGCCTGAAACTCAGAAAATACAGTACAGCCAATTGCTTGATCAGTTTCATCAAAATATGTCCCATGCACATAATTAGAAAGTTCCTAAAGGTTGATTTTTTCCTGAGCTGAATTCTTCATCCTATTTGGGAAGTGTGTGGGTTTATAGACACTGGTAAGGATTTAACCAAATAGTTTTCATGTTTATAAAGAAAGCCTTCTGGGCTGGAAGTGTACCTTACAGGTAGAGTATTTGCCCAGATAGTGTGAAGCCACTGTAATTTATTTCTAGAATATTAAAATGTTTTGTTGATGTAATCATTAGTGGATGGAGCGGTGTCTCAGTTGCTTTTCTCTCGTTGCTGTAACAAAATACCTGACACCAATAATGAAGGAAGGAAAGCCTTATCTAGCTCACAGTTACTGGCGGTTTCAGTCCATACTCAGCTGGCTCCAAGGCAGAGCAGCTCATAGCAGAGGGCAGCAGTTCATGGCGGTAGAAAATAGCAAAGAGCAAAAGCAAAAGGGAGGAGCAGCGGCAGCAGCAGGGGCAGAGGCAAGCCTCTCTCCTTTCCTTATATTGCCTTCAGGCTGTCTGCCCCAGGAGGGTGTAGCCCTCACACCCATAGTCCCAGCAACGTTCAGACCCATGATCCCAGCCTTGGATCATGAATTAATCACAAACTCTAGAACTACACTCCAATGACCTCATGAGGCTTTGGGGGGACACCTAGATACAAACCATAACAAGTGTGTTATTCATTTGGTGACTTTTGTAATTGCTAGAACAATGCCCACTTGGATTTTCCAAAGAGTGCTTTTTGAGCAAAATTTGGCGGAGTACGTCAGAGTCCTCAGAGGCTCTGCCTGCGCCTAGGACTGTCTCCAACCTAAGCCCCTTCATTTCCATCCACTCACTCAAACAGGGCTTCATCGTTCCCCCATCTCTTCTTTTCTTCTACAGAATTGAAGCCATTAAGAGTGGAATAGAAAACTATGGTCCACCATCAACATTGCCACCTCCTGAATCACCAGATATTTTATTAATGACCACTATACCATTAAACTTTAATTTTAAAAATTCTTGAAAATATTTTTATTATGATGATTGACTCATAATAGTTGTGCTTATTGCTGGGGTGGGATGTGCTGTTTCAGTTCATGTAGCAGGTGTGTCGTGATCAAGCCAGGGTTTTTAAGCATAATCAACAGCATTGCTTCTGTGACCCCTACCATCACGCTGAGTGTGTGAGCCCTGACAGTCAGTGGACCTCTCTAGGTCCCTGCGGTAACGATGTGTCTCTCTGCCTTAGAGAGACTGGCCTAGCAGGAAAATTTCATGTTCCTGTGAGGGTCAGTGGATAGGTGAGTCGTTGTACCTTTTCACAAAATAGGGTTAAAATGATGTTTAATTCAACATTCATAACATGTCTTCTGTATACCTGCCGTATTGATGTTTGATCTTTATGTATTTCCTGAAGAAGTCTTTGACATTGTAGAAAGGAACATACTACTCAAGGAGGTAAAGATTCACTGGCAGAGTGGTATGGGTGGGACCTTTAGGGAGGACCTCTTTTTAGACTTGGCAGTGTGTCCAGTGCTACTGGGGTTAGCGAGAAAGGAGTACAAATTCTCCTTTCTGCTTCATGGAGCATATATTATATATTCGAGAAGAGGAGCTCAGCATGCTAGAATGAACCCATAATGAAAAGCTGATGTCCAGCTCTAGTTGTGTCATGTATCTGGAAATGTCAGGGTAAGGAGAGCTCAGTACATTGAAATTGTCTGAGGAAGTTTTGCCGGAGGAAGCAGGAAATGACACAGGCCTTGTGTGTACCACCAACCTTGGGAAGAAAGATGAGCAAAGTCTGTCATTAGACAGAGTTGGAGTGAGGGGTGTTGTCATGTGGAATGGGGTCACAGAGGTGAGGCCAGGCTGCCTAAGAGTCTGACAAGAAGGTAACAGGCTCTCCGGAGGTGGGGCAACCAAAGAGGCAGAACCCCAAGTGGCAAGGCCAGGGTTAACTTGGGGGTAGTGGGAGCCGCAGATTTCTAGGAATCAGTGGAGGAGATGGGAGGAGAGCAGCGGGGAGGGGAAGGAAGAAGAATGGAGATGCTTTATGTGCAAGGGCAGTTCCCTAGGAGGAATGCAAGCACTGTGTACTGCAAACACGGAGGAGCACAAATTTAGGATTTAAAAAGGTGGAAGGAGATAGAGAGAAGAGAGAAGCAGAACTTGCTAAGGAGTGGTATACAGAGGGAGGAGGGGGTGTGAGAAGGAGCCGAGGGCCGCAGAAGTTAGGGGGGCTAGGAGGACAGAAGCCGCAGCTGCTGGGAAGGAGCAGCTCTGGAAACGGGGTGTTCACAGGTGTAATGCTAGTGTCCTGGGTGAGGAACCAAGGAGAATCACCCTTAATCAGAAGTAATTGGAAGACTTCAGGAAGGGATCTTAATATATATATTTTTAAGTTAGAGTTTGAAATTCAGAGGGCAGGGGAGAAAGAGGAACCCAAGCTATGCAGAAAAGCAGAGTGGGCTTTGAGTGTATTCAATTAAGACTTTGTGTGGAAAGAGAGACACACAGTATGAAAACCTTCAGGCTCTCTGAAATGAGGGGACACAGTTTTGAATGAGCCTTTTCACAGTTTGGCTTTTCAGGGCCGTGAAATCCACAGCAAGGTAAAGCCCTAAACATTTTCTTTGGGGGACCCTAGAGATATCAGCATATTGGACACGACGCAGTCTGACTGGGCTGGCCTGCCGAAGAGGAGATTGGGTCTCTCCTCCCTTGTTCTTGCACAGGACCCGACTGATTCATACCCCGTGGAAGACTGTGGATGGTGACAAGCAGGGTGACAAGCTGGACTCAGTCCTAAGCGTGTTGGGAACTTGGTTTTGTCCAAGCTTCTGGCACTTGATGGCTGTCACCATAGGACCAGGGTGTTCAGCTGTGTGCTGGTAATATTTGTCCTACGTGTTGTAGGATGAAGGTCTTGATTTTTCCTTTGTCAATAACTCACTTGTAGAAGAAAAGGATTTTCTCAAATTCATTTGAACTTCTAAAAGATGACTATTTTATGTTTTTGACACCCGATTTGTTTAAAAAGTGGGATTCTTTGGCTGGTTCTTTGTTGCCTCAGTTTGGTTTCCTGCTTTAGTTTTTTGTTCTTGCCTTGGAATTCCTCCTTCAAAGTGTTCTAGGGTGGCACATTAAGGGAAGCAAATAATACGGTTGAACTCTGACACTCTGAGCCATGTGTCTGTCATTTACTTGTTGTGGGCTGTGATACTGTCAGCAAGCTCATGGACGGAGTTCCTGTTCCCTCTGCTTTGCAGAGTGAATTTCTTTTTCTTTTTCTTTTTTTATTGGTGGTGGGGAACCAGGGGTTGAACTCAGGCCCTGGCTCTTGCCAGGCAAGCACTTATTCTACTGAGCCATCTCCCGTGGGCAAGTGAATTTCAAGCAGAGCACAGAGAACTGGCCTACTCACTTATTTTCACTTTCACTTTCTTTACTGCAGCGATATGAAAGTGAAAAGTATTCAAGCAGTATGCCATTAGCATAAGAAGAGCCCAAATAAGCAACTTGCATTGCCCACACACCTATCTTCCTTCTCTTTCCCTGTACCTGTTCTCTTTCTGTCTCTCTGTCCCTCTGTCTGCCTCTGTCTCTGTGTATGTGTCTCTGTCTTTTTCTCTGTCTCTGTCCCTCTCTGAGTCTGTCTGTCTGTCTGTCTGTCTGTCTGTCT
>NW_004524681.1:4750623-4752619 GCF_000260255.1 Octodon degus
TCTCTCTCTCTCTCTCTCTCTCTCTCTCTCTCTCTCTCTCTCTCATTGGGAATCAAATCCAGGGCCTCCCCCATGCTAGGCAAGTGCTTCTACCACTGAGGTACACTCCAGCCCCCAAATAAGCTTTTGTCTACAACAACCATTGTCTCTGTCTTCTACTCAAACCCACCCCTCACCCCTCAGCACTTTTTGAGGGTAGGATTTTTGAGCTCTTTTGTAGCCTGACTGTTGTGAAATAAATTTCAGCTAAGACTCAGAAAGGAAAAAAAATGGAGAAGGAAGAAAATAACTTCCTTTGTGAAGAAAGAATTACAAGCGCAGTTTTGGAGGTTGGCAGATGGCTTATGAAAGTGATCCATAAATCATGTGGATGAAATTGGGCAAGTTCAGTAACTGAGAGGTTAACAGAAAAACCACCAAGCCAACGGTCTCAAAGTGGTTTTGATCCTGTTTTATTGTTTTCTTTACTGAACCCAAGAATCTAGCTCTGTAATCACATTGCTGAAAGATGGTAACGATCATGTCTTATATTTCGTAGTTGAAAGATTCATCAAGTCATTCATGTAAAAATGTATCTCTAATTCATGTCCACTATTATGAAACCAAAACTGAAATTATTGCGACAATTTATACTTGACATTCCATGTGATCCTCTTTTCTTGAACAAATCAGAACTGGATGTACATATGGGGTGATATTTTGAAATACGGTTGCATAGTGGAATGGCTACATCACATGTATTACATATTAGCCTTTTTTGGTCAGAATACAAGATCTACTTTTCTAGTGGTTGCTGAGTGTACGATACATGGTTTCTTACAAAAGTGAACTGTTTAAGCGTTAAAGTTAATATGCAAAGGTACTTCAAAAATGATCCCGGGCTTTGCATGGGCTATACATGTGGGTATAAAGTGCATGCATTGTGTGGATGTGTAGGTAAGGCTATGGTTGTAAGGATGTGTGGAAAGAGGATGTTCTGGCCACAATAGTGAGAGGCTGCTCTTCCTGGGATTAACACAGGATGTCAATCCAGTTCTCATGATTGGGTCTGCACTGCCTGCCCTGATGCCCTAGACTCACCCCCTCTAGCCTGGCTGTTCTGGGTTTTACGTGTGTTCTTGCTTGTCAAGCTTGCTGTTAGTTAAGATCACCTCATGCCATCTGCGGCTGTCCTGGTGCCACTGAGATGCTCTAGTTATGGTGACATCATTCTGTGCCAGTTGTCCCAAACAGGGACGAAGAGCGCTGTTTTATACAAAAGTAACTGCCCGCTTGACCTCTCTGGTTCTGTGAAGTTAGCTTTCATGCGCGGTAGAGCAGTGGTGGCGAACCTACGGCGCACGTGCTGCAGCGGCTGTTGGCAATCTTTGAAAGCTCTAAAAGATTTTTTTTTTTTTTTTTTTGGCCTTTTTGAGACAGGGCCTCACATGCACTTCAGGCTGGCCTTGAGCTCACATTAGCTCAGGCTGGTCCTGAACGTTCAGTGGCACCCCTGCCTCAGCTTCTCTAGTGTGGGAGGACAGGCGTATGCCATGACAGGCATGTGCCACCAAGCCCCGCCAAAAGGCTGAAAGCCCTCACTGTTGGGAGGCTCAGTGTGGAATTATTCTTTAAAGCTTTTTAAAAAATGTATTTGGTATAGAGTCTCACCATGCAACTTGGACTCATACTGATTCTCCTGTTTTCAGCCTCTCCAGCACTGGGATTAAGGCATGTGCCACCTTGCCCAGTCTCAGTGGCCATCTCAGCTCACCAAGGGGAGAGGGGGTGAGACATGGCCAGCATGGCATGTGGTGCCAGGAATCAAACCCTGGTCCCTGCACTTGCCTAAGCAGGCGCTTGGTCTGCTGCGCTATCTTGCTGGCCCTCTCCTTGGATGCTTTTGCATCGTTTTGTTCTACAGGATTCTAGCCAGCTTCATGTCCAGTGTGTGATTTGTCACTCTAGTGGAGGGGATCTTGCTACCTTACCAAACAGCCTTTTCTGTCTTTGGTTA
>NW_004524681.1:4753060-4761080 GCF_000260255.1 Octodon degus
CATCCAGGACACTCACCCGCAATTCCATTTCTTTTAAAAGAGCTTCAGGGTTTTGGGTAACCTGAGTGGGAGGTCCTAGAGTTCTTCCCAACATTCTAGAAATTACTTGACCACCGTGAAGTTGAGAAAACATTATTAATGCAGCCAGAGTGCACTAGGGTTTGCCTCCTATTTTTCCAGTCTCGTTTCTGTTATTAATGACGAGGACGGAAGTGCTCTTGATAGCAAAATATCTAAGCATGTCTCCGTGGAGCGCCCTGTCAACAAGCCTATTCAGTCAGCTCTGGGGGGCGGCTTCGAGGCATTTTACTAACACAGTGTAGGTGCGTCTAACAGGCAACCAGGATTCTGGCTCAGGGCTCTAAGTTCATAATAATACCAGACATAATAACTGATGCTGTCGCAGGCATCCTGTGCGCCTGATCCCTATCGCTAGAGACCTCCTCCCAGGCTGCTCTCTGTTGGACCAGTAGGCATCCCCTCTTGTTTGCTTAACCAGTTCACAGTTCTCTAATTAACCATCCTTGCCACTGACCTAATAGCTCTTTAATTATGCTGTGTTATCACTCTCTGTCTTAATAAGCAGAAAGGTTTTTATGAAAAACCATCTGGGGCCGGGGAGACGGCTCAGTGGAATAAGCGCTTCCCTGGCAAGCGCAAGGGCCTGAGTTCAATCCCCGGTTCCACCAAAAAAAAAAAAAAAAAAAAAATTAGAAAAACCATCTGCCAGTGCTGGTTTCGATGACTTCTACACGAGGCAGAGGGTGGAACGCACGCCGAAAGCTGAGGATTCCTTTCCAACTTGTGTGTCTATGCTTCTTGCGAACCACTTAGCCCCATGTTTGATGTCTCAAACACACTCGGAAACCAAATACCGCAAAAACGCCCTTGTCCTGAGCGAGACGTGTTTGAGGTTGAGAGCGCAACTGGACTGAGCTTTAGAACTGTGTAGCTTTGCAGAGAAAGTGCCGTTCAGATTTTTCTAGATTCACCACAAGGCTAAGGGAGTGTTTGAGCGTTTAATTCTCCCTTAACTTCTGACCTGAGAGCAACAACGAGCTGCATGCTGCTCCCTCTGCCGCAAGCGCTTCCCGGGCTTGCTTATTAGAAATTACTGGGTTGTGAATTAAGAACAATGCTACTGGCTCACGTTTTCTAATGAGTGGGATCGCCTTAGCTTCCATGTATTTTTTCCAATTGAGTTTATCAGGGCTGCACTGAGTAATTATTATGTGTTTATCACTTTGTTAAATGCTCTGGAGACTTACCGAAGTCTAAAATCAGGTCGGGGGCCTTTGGGAGCTTGCTCTCCCCTTAGGATTTTGAGATTATTTCATATGCATAGATGAAAAAGCAATGTAAGTCACAAATTTAAATACGAAAATGAGTAACATTTGATTTACTATTAATATAAGACAGTTTTCTACCGAGAAAGATTTTGTTTTTGTAATCCTGGATATTAAATCCGGGGCCTTCACACTGAGAGATATTCTTAGCTCACTTTCTAATCTTTAAATTTTGAGGCAGGATTTTGCTGTCACTTTGCCCAAGCTAGAGCTGAGCCTGTGTTCCTCCTGCTTCATCTCCCAGAGTTCTAGATTACAGGCAGCTGCCTCCAGCCAGCCTAGAGATAAATGTACCTCTTTTCTTGATACTGTTTACTTTGGCCAGGCCTGGTGGCACATGCCTATAACCCCAGAATTCAGGAGGCCGCGGCAGGAGGAATCCCAGGGAATCTGAGGCCCAACTCAAACCATGGCTCTTTCTCTGAACAAGTTGTTCCTGTTGGTAGTAAAGGTCAAGATGTCATGGAATGTAAAATGCCACATTGCATTTATATACCGTAAGGTTAACCTGACTTGCCCTGAAAACCTCCTCATCTGTTCCACTTGAATATCTGAATTTGGCAGACATTTAGCTGCTCCAGCGACCAAGTGCCTGCCACCTTTAAGCTGTGCTAACCTGAAAATGAGGAGAAAGGGGTGCTTGTTGTTCAGTGCTCTGGGCTGTACTGCCATTGAACGCTTTGGGTTTGAAAGGAAGGCACAACTTTCTTTTTTAAAATCACATATGTGTGACATATTTCCTCTTCACATTGAATATAATCATCATGTACTATTAATACGCCCTGATAATTTTTTTAAAAATCAATTGTGAATGATATCTATACTTATTAAAAATCAATACTAGGGCAGGCCAAATAGCTCAGAGGATTAAAGTGCCTGTAAGCAGACACAGGGGCCGGGGGTTGGATCCCCAGGCCTGCCGTGCCAGCCCCGCCCCTGGGGCGCCCTGAGACGGTGATTGAGCCTGGGTGTGGTGGTGCACACCTGTAATCCCAGCTCTTGGGAGGCTGTAAACAGGTGGATCACTACGAGTCTGATCTAGTAGTGAGACCCTGAACACCCTGTAGTCCCTGCCCTAAAATACGGAAAAAAAAAAAGAAAAAAAAATCAAAGCTTAAAATATTTTGACATTAGGAACAGTTATGAATTCGGATTTTATTAATAGTTGTATGTGATTCCCAAGCTATTCAGGTCTAAATGCCATTGCTCACTTAACGATGCCCTGTATTTTGGCCATGTGTGTATAAATAGACTTCCAATGAAACTTTCTGTTTCTTTCTTTCCCTCCTCTGGCCCTCTTCCTCTTTCATCCCCACACTCAGGGATATTTTCCCATGATTCCTTGGTTTTTCAACTTCATACTTGATCTTGCTTTTTAAAAAAAATTTTCTAGAGCGTAAATGGAAAGCCTGTGAAAATGGTCTCAGGTTTTGCTGTGCTTGTTCTCTTCGTGCTGTCTGTTTTTCTTAAAGGATCCAAAGAGAAGTCTAGAAAAACATCTTTGGCTGAACCCAAACAATACTGTCGATAGCCTGAGTGCTGGGCCTGTGATGGTGGCCAGCCCCGTGGTCCCTTGGGGACCTCCAGTCCTCATCAGCGCCCATGGTGGGCCGGGCACAAATGGGCTCCTCTTGAATTCCCGCTAACTCCTCACCTAGCTTTCACCAAAGCTGCAGAGGCCTTTCTTGTATCTCAGCAACTTGAGCCTGCAGCTGTTGTAGGTTCCTCAGTGCTTTGATTTTGGACCCAGATCTCTAGACCTCAGACCGGCAAACTCCTGACATGATTCATATAAATAAGTTTCAAGAGCTCTGGGCCTAGGAGCAGGGAAGTGGAAGAAAGTGTTGAATTACCACATGCGGCATGAAATGCTTTCCTCACATGACCTTTCCAAGGTTGCTTAGCTGGTAACACGTGGGGGTGGCCATTCAAATCAGGACCCCCAGTCCCAAGTGGCCCCCGCTCTGTGCTTTTTAACTGGATGATTGTTTCTTTGTGGTGCAAGAGTTAGGTTCTTCTGGGAAGCTGTCTTCAGGGAGACTTGGAACTTTCCTAGAACACGCTTGGCAAGGACAGCCTTTTTTCGCAAGCTGTGCATCATATAGTGGAGGCTTGTAATGCTGGGCTGTTACACTCGTGACCCCTTTCTTGAAGGTTGCCTGCCCTCTTCACTTCCTGAGGTGAGGCTTTTCTTTAGCTTGCAATCACAAAAATGTCCCAGAACCCTTGGGTGTTGTGCGCCATGGCCTTGCGTTGGCTGTGCAAGGGCCTCAGCCGTGCTGGGCTTTATCTTCCGAAGGCAGGAGTCAAATCATTGTGTGGACAACAAATGCTATGAGTAGAGAAGATCTGAAGCCGAGCCTGCCGTGTTGCACGGCTGTGGTCATGCACGCTGACTGTAGGGAAGTCAGTTTCCTGAAGCAGGCCTGAGGGCACAGACCCCTAGCTTTTGCCTCCTGCACTCTTTAGAATCCATCATCTAACCTACAGTGATCCCAGTGGGAGGACAAGAAGCCCCAGTTCCTGGGCCTCTGACTGCGTGCTGCAGCTGTTCTTCCTTTCTCTCTTGAGGGCTGACACCCGTGCTCAGGTGCTTGGCTGAACTTGATTTTCTAGCCCTTACTCCAGATGCCACAAACCTGGCACAGGATGGTGGGAGAGGAATGCAAGGGGTGAAAATAGGGGGGAAGTGGGGTGAGACAACAGAGGTGTGAGAACGGCAGCCCAGGCCTTCTGTCTGTCCACCCATCCTTCCATCCTTCCATCCATCTGGGAAACAGGGGGCAGGATCTGGCTGCCTTTGTTAAATCTTTTTTTCTTTTTATTTAGTATGGGGTCTACGGGGTGTACAGGGTGTACAGGGTCTCACTAAGTAGATTGGACTCAGTGATTTTCCTGTTTTCAGCCTCCCAAGCGCTGGGATTACAGGTGCACGCCACCACACCCAGTCTCAATTGCCATCTCAGTGTGCCCGGGGGCGGGGCTGGCACAGCACACAGGGGATCAAACCCTGGTCCCTGCATCTGCCTAAGCAAGTGCTTTAATCTGCTGAGCTATCTGGCCAGCCCTTCACCTCTGTCTCTTTCCAACAGTAATATTTCCTTCCCTATTTCCCAGCCTGTCCTTCTCCCTCTAAGCTGGCTCCCAAATAAAATCCTCTCAAGAACAACAACAACTCAACAAATCTGGGTATTGTGCATTTGTCTGGATGTAGGGAGATGTGTTGCCTCGCCTTGGTTCTGAAGGGGCTTGGTGCAGCAGGGCTGGGACTGTCGTGGGAGCATGAGGCGTGGGGCTGGGGGCTCCCAGGGCAGCACCCCACAGCAGAAAGGCCTCCCAGTGCTCTCTGGCTCATCCCCAGGGGTGCAGGAGAAAAATGTAACCCTTGAGGTAGCGTTAGTTACACAGAACCCTGGTGTAAGAGGTACAGTCCAGGAAGGTTTAGACCATTCATAGTGTGCTATTATCAGCCCAGGGCCCGCTGGGAAATTCTTTATGGGTGCCTTCCTTGTTAACTGGGCTTTTCCACTGTGCTTTTGTTATTGTCATAAACACTGAAGTCCTGCCCGAAGTTTGGCCTGGTTCCCAGACTGCACGGCAGCTCAAACATGCTCTTGCTTTTGGTCCTATAAACAGAGCAACTTATATGTTCTAAGTTGTTTCCTTGTCATTCAGAAAACAAGCCCAGGCAAGCTGGCTCCCACACAATGCAGAGGCCTGTGATACTCAGAGCCCTGGCTGCAAGGGGCAGAGCCCTTGTGCGGGACCCCTCACAGCTCAGCTGGGCCTGCAGGAGCAGGCCTAGAGCCTCCTGGCAGCAGCATGGGGCAGATCCTCAGGGACCCCCTGAGGAATCTCACTGAAATGCAACCTTCGTCTGCTCTTCTGTTTTGTGTGCCTTCCTCAGGGTTCTCGGGAGGAGGTGTGCCAGGGGTCCACTCATGGTGGTCCGCTGCATGAACCCCCCTCGAAAGCCTCCCCGTGCTCGCTTCCGGCACGCTTACCACACTGTTCTGGGCACTGTGTCTTTTGTGGTAATAAATTTCATTAAAAAAAGGTAACTATTCACTGTAGTTTTGATCGCTCCTGGTATACAGCTTTCTCTCTCTCTCTCTCTCTCTCTCTCTCTCTCTCTCTCTCTCTCTCCCTCCCTCCCTCCCTCCCTCCCTTTTTCTGTCTGTCTGTCTGTCTGTCTCTCATTTTGCGAGCATTTTCCTTCCTTCTGGACATGGCACCAAAAAGAAGCTAACGTTTTGTTTGGAACTCCGTAAAACGCTGTATGTGTCTAAACATCCCGGGGGGGAAATTAACATGATTCAATTAATCTCAGAGGGAAATTTAATTTGTTCCCCTGCTGATTGTCCCAAATTAGTTCTTTGTAGACAAATCCCTATTCCTGGGACACTTACTAGGGCGCTGGAGCACAGCCGAGGCCTAGGGGGCGGGGGGTGGGGAGAGCAAGGTGTTTTGGGGGCCACCCTGTGCTTTCCAGGTCAGGAGGGAAGTGTGCTCCTGACTCTGCGGAAAGCAACTATCGGTCCCACGAAATGGGTGTGAGCTGCCCTGGAGCTTCGTGGGAGAGAGACTGGTTAGTGCCAGTCGAAAGGAGGTACTGTGAGGCCCATGAATGAGAGGCAGCCCAGAGACTTCTGGTTTCTTCCTCATTTCTAGCTCTGGCGGGATCCCGAGGCACAAAGGTGAGCTCACGGAGGGGCTTACAGTTGGCCGCCTGTGTCCCCTCTCCCTCTCTGTATATTTTTGGCTTATGGCAGGCAGGGACCACGGCAGGGACCACGGCAGGGACCACGGCAGGGACCACGGCAGGGACCACAGCAGGAGAACGCCAAGTGCTGCTGCCCTGGGTGGTGGTGGTTCATGCCGCTCCTGTGGCTGGCACAGCCTTGGGGGTGCTGCTCACCAGCGCGCTCCCCTCCGCCCCTCACCCCTTACCCCCATGGACTGTGCACCAGGTGACACTGACTAAGACACCAAGAAGCTGCGGTTTTGCCCGGTGTCACTGAGGCACCAGACGTCAGTCCTGTGGCCTGTCCGCTGGATCCTGCATTCTTCTGGGATCTTTGCATAAACATGAGTGTTTCACATATTTCCTGAGTGGTGCAAAGCCTTCTGGCCACTTCTTCTTTTTGGCAAGCTGTCTGTGGACACAGCTCCTCTCTGGTTTTTATTTTATGGTTTATAGATAATCCCTTGTGTCCAGTCAGGATTATTTTTCTCGTTGGAATCTAGGCAGTATCATACAGTACCATGTCTACTTGCTCTGGTGGAAAGCAGAGCTGGATGTCTCCCCCTCAAGCTCTGCACGGTTGATTTTTATAGCTGTGGTGATGTAAAAATGTCTCATCAGTTGAGAAGAGGTCTTTTGATAGCACTCAAAGCCTGGTACTCATTGCAAAAGCTCCTGGGGTTTGGCCTGGGGCGCCACAGATGTGGGGAGTGTCCCCAGACAACCACTATCTCCTCTCGGCTTGGTCTCCTGTGATGCATCCTTTATGGTGAAAATAAGGATGAAAGCAAGCTATTGCAGGAAAACATAAACTGATATTGAGCCTATTATTAAAACTCTTACTTGGTGCTTCGTAGGTTGGGAATAAGAGAGGAAACAACTCAGATTAACCTAGATGAGAAATGAATACATCTGTATGATGGAAAAGTAGACATCTAACTTTTTTCAAAGATTTTTTTTTTTTGTTTTTCAGTACCAGGGATCAAACTCAGGACCCCGGCCCTGGTCTAGCTTTTTTTTTTTCCCCTACATTTCCTCACTCTGCCTTCAGTGTGAACTTATCCGTGGTAGCTGCCCCATTCAGGACCCCAAGATGCTAATAGATCTAAAGGACTATTTGCTTCTGGGTTGAGTGGAGTAGGAAAGAGAACGCCTACATTTCTAGCACATTCCAGAATAGACACAAGTCACACGGCAGTCTTCAACTCAAAAGTGGAGTGAGAAGGTGGAGTCATGTGCTTAGCCTGCGCTGCCCTGGGCCTGCTCCTGAAGTGTAGATGGGAGCTGACTCCACCCAGATGGGGCGTTATTAAATTGTGAGGGAGGATGCACGTCAACTCTCTGTCGCACCCAGCAGCCACAGGTGAGGACTTGATGTCAGGGTTACTTTCGTTTCTAGTGGAGGCAGACATTAGTGATGCCCGTGAAGGTCTCACGTCTTCTAACTTTTAGGCGCGTGGTACCTCTTTCAGCCCATATGCTGTGGCTTGCCATGTTCCTGTCCAGGGTGAGGCGTTCCAGGGCTTTCTCTTTGCCTTTGCTTACAGCTGTGACATCTGAGATGGTGGCGACTCCATCATAAATGCTGATGTTGAGCAGAGACACTTAGACGGCAAGTTCCACGAGCAAGAAATCAACTGGGTGAAGGCGCACAGCCCGAGGAGGTGTCTGTTGCTGGGACTGCAGCTCATCCTGCCTAGTGCACGCATCTATTAGCCTCCTCGGGTTCTCTGCGAGTTGCTCACAAACATCCTATATTTATGCAATTCTTTCAACTTGGCAAAAATGTTTTTATGTTTATGACCGTATTGCCACAGTACTTCGGTAATTATATAGATGAGAAATGCTATTAGCACCTTTTTTTTTCCAGTGGAAAAACTGAGGTGAACTCCCTCAATGCTTTGTTAACTTAGCAGTGTTTTGTTTTCTT
>NW_004524681.1:4762738-4775484 GCF_000260255.1 Octodon degus
TTGGTGAACTGGGGTTCCTGGAATCCATACTCAGACACTGTAGTCTTTATGGTGAAGAAGGGGGAAGGAGAAGCAGCTGGAAGATTTGAAGATGTTCCTTCAAGAGATTTTAACTGTAAGAGATTACAGAGTACAGAACCCATGGAGATGCCCCAGGAATGGTGTGCAAAGCCCATGGGGAGGGTGGCTGTTCCTAGCATCCCCTGGGGGCTTGAGAGGGCGGAGGCGACGCTCTCCAGCATGTGCTGTGGGGTGCGCTGGCCCGGTGTGCGGCTGTAAGCCCGCAGGTGGCGTCAGCGAGGTGACTGGACGCGAACGCGCGCGTCGGGGGCCCGCGACGCTCACGTTCTCCGCCGAGCCACGCGAGTGGAGCTGCGTCCTCCTGACTGGAGCACAGCGCGGCGATCCGAGCAGCGTCCAGCAGGTGGCGCGCGCGCTCCTCCGGCGGCGGAGGCTCCGCCGGCTGCCTCGTCCGTGATAACACCGTCGTTGCTATAGTCGAGCCGAGTAAATAGGAGACGCTTGCCCTCCTTTCTGCTTGGCACTGTCACACTGGCCCACGCAACTGGCTCTTCCCTTACATTTTGCGAGGGAATTTCTGCTAGGATCCGGACTGTCCCAGATGTCTTATCTGTCATTTTAGCAAAATGCAAGTTTAGCCGCGATTGCAGTTTTAACTTAGAAAAAAATGTAAAACAAAATTAAGAATGGGAGATACTTTTGGTTACTGTTTTCTCCAAGTTGCTTCTATGGAAAACGTGTTGTTGACAGTTCCTACAACCTGCTCTCCAGCCCAGCCTGCTACAGACAGTTGGCTTCTTGGAGCGTCTTCTTGTAACCTTCTTACTTCCCTACAATGTGCTTCGCAGAGATGGACACCGTGACTCCTGGCAAATGTGAGAGTAGTCACTGATCCAACCGTTGTATTTTCTTTCAACAGGTAGCAGTGGTTACTAGGATCCTAAACAAGTCACACCAAAGCTACCTCACCCAAAGACCTTATTGAGGGCGTGTAGGTTCTGAATTTCAGCAGAACACGCAATGCAAACCTTGCTATGCTATGATTGTGGATAAGAATTAAGGGCTGGGGATATAGCTCTGCAGTGTAAGTGCCTGTCTGGCAAGTGCAAGGTCCTGAGTTTGATCCCCAGTATTATGCAAAAAAAAAAAAAAATACTGTTCACTCTTTGAGATTGCACTGAGAAAGCTCAGTGCAACAAGCGCTTGCCTGGCAAGTGCAAGGTTTTGAGTTCAAGCACTGGTACCACAAAAAAAAAAAAAAAAAGAAAAAGCCTCAGAGAAATGTAGGCAGATGTATTTCTAAGTGGTTAAATAAATATATTCAGGGTATCTTCTGTAATCCCCGAACAAGGTGTTAACATTATTCTGTGGAGAAGGTTCTGGTAGTTTACTGTAGGTTTATTTTGCTAATGAATATTTTTCTTTTTGTCTGTGGCTCTTTTCTTTCTAATGCCTTTATTTACCTGTGGTGTTTGGAAGTCTATATAGAATGTTTTTGAAATTTTTCTCATGACTCAAATATGGGGGGTTAATAATTGACATTTTAGTGCATTAAAGGTTAAATATGTGGCACACACTTGTAATCCCAGCAGTCTTAGAAGCAAGAATTGTAAATTTTAGTCCAGCCAAGCAACTTAGCAATTTATTAAGATTCTGTCTCAAAATAAAAATTAAGAGCAGAGATGTAGCTCAGTGTGAAGGCCCTGGGTTCAGTCCCCAGCACCATACAGGAAAAATTAATTTTTTCCCAATTACATTGGTACAATAGAAATATATGAAAGGAGTTGTACATTAATATTTGAAAAATTAACTACAAATGTTTAGGAAGGGAAATCTGATTTAATAGTGGTTTATGTAGAAATAACCCAAGGATTTCAGTTGATCAAAACTCTGTGGCTACACAGTGAGACACAATCCACAATGCTAATGAAATTTTAGGGTTTGTTAATAAAATGGTTTAGAATACAAAACACTCAAGTCCCTACTGTGCATGGATGGGTCGAGCCAAGCCTGTGATTTCTCTTCGGATGCAGCCACTGTATGAAGACAGATGTCTAGAAGTGTGGAGGGCTCCGGAAGAGGCTCACCAGGAAAGAGTGATCGTGCGTGGGTCAGGGAGCGGGCTGGGGGGTTTGCCGATGGGGGTCAGAGCAGAGGAGGTGGAAGGGAGTCCCGAGGGTCTGCAGAGAATTTGAAGGTTACCAGCGTGGAAAGGCCTTAGACTTGCTCTCTGTGACCCCAGGGGTGCAGCTTGGTGTAAGCAAGATGTAGGCAGGTAGATTTGGGGTTCTCATCAGAGACCTTTCCAGTAATTCCCATCCTGAAATAGGCACTTCCTGTCTAGTAAGGAAGTGAGTTTCCCAGCACAGGACACCTTCAGAGACAGACTGAGGGCCCCTCCCTCCTCAGGGCCTCAAGGGGTGGTGTGGACCAGTGACCCCACCAGAGTTTCTTCTGTCGCATGTGCTGAGCATGAAAGATCCCTGTAGTACAGGAAGCTTTCAAGCAGCGTCTACCAAGTGAGTGCATGTTTTAAGGGTAAAATACCCAAACCTGAATAGAGAACTTTTGCACTTGGTGTGGTTTTGCGTAGTGGCCGATTTTGTTGCACCCGGGGCAGTGTTCCTCTAGAGTTGGGAGTGCGTCATGGTGGGGAGACCATGGGTCTCGGAACCACACCCAGTATGATATTTCCTAGAGAACTGGTTTATCTTTGTTTGCCCCGGCACAACTCAAGCTTAACCCTCTCCATCGGAAAGCGCTAATGAGCTTTCCTTGCCCTCAACTTACCCATTGCTATTTCTTTTGCAGGATAATCGTATCCACACATCCAAATACAACATTATCACCTTCCTGCCCATTAATTTATTTGAACAGTTCCAAAGAGTGGCAAATACCTATTTTCTTTTCCTCCTGATATTACAGGTAATGTCCTTATTTCCTCATGATCTGCTTGTTAAAAGTATTCTTGTAATTTGAAAACGTGTGTTAATTTACTTAGCTGAATGTTTATGACTAGGTAAAACCATTCTTATCAGATTTTTAATGTTATTTTTGCTGTTTCACTTCACAGATGTGGGAGGGTTAGGAATGGGTAAAATCCAGTGCATTAATCATTTTAAACACTGAAGTCATCTTAAAATGTAGCCTTGCACTTTATTTGAACCAAGCCAGAGTTTAATAATCACTGCTCACAGCCTCGTTCCTTCCTCTATCTGCCTTTCACGTTGACACTGTGAAGATCACAAAGGCAAAGAGTCTGAACTAAGCCTGAGAGGGCTGTGGAGCTTAATTTGTCAAATTTCATCTTAATTTCAGAACAGTGACACATTTCATGTGTCTATGAAATCAATTATGTATGTTGTATTTTATTTCACTGCAGGGTGACTGATTTTACAACTTTGAGTGGTTCGTTGGTAGTCAGTAATCCTTTCCTCTCCATCTGAGTAAAACTTGGGCTTCAAGAAAATTTCAGCTTTCACTGATATTTTGGGAAGGGGAAGTACATAAATCAAGAAAGATACACACATGTCATGTTGTCCAGTTATTTATTTTAGTAAATAACTAGTATTTATTTTAGATAATTTAATCAGGCCAAGATGGCAGTTTCAGGATGTGGTGGGCTGTGTGTTAATTATAAGAGGTAAGATGATAAATTAGACATTTGAGGTGTGAATTAACAGCTTTGAGTATTATTTTTTTAATTGACTAGCTATTTGTATTGAGGATCTTTAATTACAAGTAGCAGAGATTTAAATTAGCTTAAGTGAAAGGTGAATACATTCAAGGATATGTGGGGAGAGAGGGAGGGAGAGAGGGAGGGAGACAGACAGAGGTGGGGTGAGAAAGAGACAGACAGACAGAGACAGAGACTGAGAGAGAGATAGAGACAGACAGAGACAGAGATTGAGAGAGAGACAGAGACAGAGATAGAGACTGAGAGAGAGACAGAGAGAAACAGAGACAGAGAGATAGAGACAGAGAGAGACAGGAGAGAGGGAGGGAGGAGAGAGAGAGAGAGAGAGAGAGAGAGAGAGAGAGAGAGAGAGACTATTATCTTCTCTGTTTCTCTGTCAGAATCTTGGAATTTGCTCTAGTTGGCTCTATATCCTTATTTCTCACCTGATCATGTGGCTTAAGAGTCTGATGCAGTCATCGCTTTAACCCCGATTATATGGAGCCAGGACCAGTCAGCCTACTAATTTATAAGGACCTAAAGTAGAGGTAATACATTCTAAGAAATAAGGATGCAGTTGACAAGAACTGAAAGCTGATGAGGGAAACACCAAAACCAAGACAGAAAACAACAATAAAATGAGTGAACAACTTACTATTTGTTCAAGAAAAACTTAGACCACCCACTGCTTTTGCTTTGGGTTTCTTCATATAGTCCTTCACTTCATTCTAGAATTTTGAATTCATTACTCTAGTGGCTTTTTAACTTGTGGTCAAAGGGTCTTATTCATGTAATTTTATATTTGGAAGGCAGGTTTGTGGTAGCTTAGTTCCACTTCTTTTGTTGATGAAGAAATAAGACCCAGAGTTAGTGGCTATTAAGCTTCCGCCATGTTAAGGAGGAAGTAGAAGCAGAATCTAGTTTTTTTAGCTACAAGCTCAATGTTTTTGCTGAGTTCTCAGAGGCTTTCTTATTTTGCTCTTTTTATATTGAGTTAAAATTTTTATTTTTAAACAGTACATAACTGTATACAGATTAGGAGTTTTAAGCGATAATTTGATGCATGTAAACAGTATATAGTTATCAAGTTGAAATTAGCATCCTCATCTCTTTAAGTGTTATTAAGCATTTCACGTTGGGATGCTTTGACTCCTGTCTTCTAGTTATTTATAACATATAATAAATTTTGAACTATAGTCACCCTGATGTCTTATAAAACGTTACAACTTATTCCTCTTATCTAACTAAATAGGCTTTTTTTTTTTGGCGGAGCTGGGGATTGAACTCAGGCCCTTGCGCTTGCCAGGCATGCACTTATTCAACTGAGCTATCTCCCCAGCTCCCTGATAGGCTTTTGAGATTAAAAAAATCTTATTACAGGAGCTATGGTATAAAATTGATCTGTCTTCGAGTTATCTGGTGGGCTTGATCTCCATCTATGGACCTTCTCTACCCCACCCCTCCCTGCCTGAGAGTGCCGAAGCAGCTCCAAAGTGAACCTCATTGGGAGACTGCCTGCCTCAGAGGGTCATGTCACCTATCACCACGTCTTTCTGAAGTGATGGCTTTGGAGCTACAGGCACAAAGAAATAGGCTTTGGAGTCGAGACCTAGGTTTATATTTTAGCAGGATGTGTTCTTGGCCTGGTTTCTTGGTCTCTCAGATACTCCATTTATAAAATAAGATACAATACCAGGACTGCTATATTTTCTGACTTTGGGTCACCATTCACAGTGGATTCTGTTGTGAATGAAGGAGTTTTACACATGGAATACAGGTCCAACAGGCTTGTACCAAATAATTCTACCACAGACTCTAACTCACTGAACTTTTCCGAGGATCAAATGATGTAATACATGGAAAATAGCTGACTCTGTCTTGTGCAAGGTAGATGCTTGGAGAATCAAAGCTCTCCCTTTGAGAACAGGTGCAAAAAAGATTGGTAGAATTGTTAAGAGCTGAGATGAGGAGTTGGGGAGCCAGGTGACATTTAATGTCCTTGAGAAAGAGCGCCTTCTGTGAAAGATTTCTAGAGTCTTATTTGGCTTGCTTCCAAATTATTGTTTTTATTTTTTTGTCAGGTAGTTCGAAAATTGTAAGATGGTACTTTTCCTCCCTGTACCTTAGAACCCAGCACAAACCCTGAAATTATCGATGGGCACTGGATATTTACACAAGTTACTAGATGTAACCAACTCTATTAATGTCTGCCATGTCTCATACAATTGAACGACAAACTTCTGAGATTTAGTTTTCAATTTAAAAAGCCTTTGAACTCCTTGCAATGTTTGTTTCAGCTAATTCCAGAGATCTCCTCCCTGACTTGGTTTACCACCATCGTGCCTTTGGTCCTGGTGATAACCATGACTGCTGCGAAGGACGCCGCGGATGACTATGTGAGTATTCGCTGCTCAGTTCCCACTGTGGCTTTGCAGAAAGCTTTGCAGAGCGGACACCTACTCGGAATTTTAAACAAAGCTCTTTCTGGTGACTACTGTATACTGTATAATAGTCTTTCAGCATTTGCTTTGCTACCTGTTGATAGTGGTGTTGTAGAACCGGAGCCTGCTTAAGAGCAAGAGGCTTTCAGTAACTGGACTTAATACTTCCTTATTTTGTACAAGAGGAAACTAAAGCCCAAGAAGAGCCTGCCATTTGCTGATAATTGTGCAACCAATTCAAGGAAAACAAACTAGATTGGAAAAACAACCTGAGTTTACCCAGGGGGTATTGTTTATTCTTTATCGCATGCCTTAGTGTAGGTTTTGGGAATTGGTAACTATGTACCCCCTATTGTGACTAAGTCACTAGGAGTCACAAAATTAAAAGTTTCAAAAGTAAAAAAGAAAAAAGAAAAAAAGAAAAACACTAATGAGAATAAATGAAGAATTAGATGATAACGAACTTTGAATCTCATGTTACTCAAAGGATGGCCAATTCTAATCCTAATTAAAAAATTTAAGACTAATAACTTTTGGAGAAACCAAATATCTTAAGTCCAGACAAGTTACAGTCTGATCGTGGTTGCTTGCATGTGTTTTAGCCTCACTAATTATTTATATTGCAATGACATCTATCTACCTCTCAGGCCTCTCCTCCAAGTACATAGCCATGGATGGTCTTCTGTTGTCTATTTTAACCTATCTGTAAGCATACAGTTGGGGAAGGCTTTCTGAACAAAATGAAAATCTCTGCCTTTTAATTAGAGTCCTTAGCTCATCCATGTTTAATGTTATTATGGTGTTTAGGTTTGAATTTATTATCTTGT
This sequence comes from Octodon degus, assembly GCF_000260255.1. NCBI lineage: Eukaryota > Metazoa > Chordata > Mammalia > Rodentia > Octodontidae > Octodon > Octodon degus. The sequence goes on from NW_004524681.1 coordinate 4,769,704, forward strand.
TTTCGATATATCCCACTTGTTCCTTGCTCAAGTTTTCTGCCTACATTTTAAATTGATTAGCTTTTGTGATTCAGTTTTATATTTGTTATTGGCGTAGAAGATAGAGTTTTCCTGTGGGTACTTAGGATTTAACTTGATGTAGTCCACATGGGGCAGTCTGGCTTCAGAGTCCTTGCCCATGTTTGCCACACTCTCCTGTGGCAAGCTGTATGGGGAATGGAAAAGTGAAACGCACACAGGAATGAGTTTTTTTTTTTTTTTAAAGTTTGGAACTCAAAAATGGGGACATGACCCCCCACCCAAGCCACACACTCACATAAAATAATGTTTCCATATCTGTTGCTCTACTGATAGAAGTTTACACAACAATGAAAGGCGGACTCAATTTGCTTGTAAAACCACAATATTTTAAATGATTTTCATGTTAACAAATGCTTTGTTTTCTTATTTTTACTCATACCTGTTCACGTCTATGTGCTACGCTGTATGATTGTACACAATGGGTGTAGTGTAATAAACAGGTTAGGCGGGGTTCCAGAAAGACGCAGGAAAGAGAAAGTGCAGTCCAAGCACTACCGCGTACATAGTGCATTGATCCAACATTCTGAGTTAAAAAAGAGAAAAAGCACCTAACCTTAGGATTGTAATCTGTGAAGTCCAAGATCATGTCTCTGCCACCACCCTGGTCACCTGTGCACGGAGGCTCACCGGTGAAACAGCTCTCTCTGCTTTAGCTCATCACTATTTTTTTTTTTTTTTCCAGAATTGGGGATTGAACTCAGGCTCTTGCGCTTGCCAGGCAAGTGCGTATTGTCCTGAGCCATCTCCCCGGCCTGCTTCTCACTATTTATGCTGCCCTCCTGTGTTACCCTCATCTTTAGGTCAGTTCATTACGATCTGATCTTGACAGATAAAAAATAATCATCCAAATGTCAGTTAATTTTTGTGTGTAGCAAAAGCTCAGAATCCTTCAATTCTTCTGAGAAATTTAAGATATTTGTATTCCTGGGGTAGACAATAAGAAATAGAGTTACTTGGGCATAAAATAAAAATCCTCACCAAACGTGGTTTACTGTTGTGTTCTGATTTTTATTTTAAATGCTCAGTGTTTCATAAGATGACTGTTAACAATTAGAATTTCAGGGGAATAAAAATACATGTTGTCACAAGTAATTTCTTGACTTCAAAGAAATGCATAAAACAGAATGAAAAATGTTCCCGGAGAATTCTGAGCACACCTGGGACAGAATTGGAAGCCCCTGTTGTTGGATAAGTCATCAAAATTAATGTGTGGTTTTCTCTGGGATGCTGTGGCGGAGTGAAGAGCATCTTGTCTTCTTAGAAGCAACTAAAAACATGTGAGAAGTGGAGCTGCAGGGCTTGCTGTGGCGGGATGTTGTCACCTGTGGTGTCCAGAGAGTTTGAGCGAGATGAGTGTCGGTTTAGATCTAGCACAAAGAGCTGGGTTCTAGGCAAGTACAAACTTGGGTCTGTGTTGGGCCAGCGGCAATAGCGTTCAAACAGATTACCTCAGAATCATTCCAGCCTTCCTATTTGAGCTGGTAGAATACGCTTTGTGGTTCTCCGTGACACTCTGATTTCTTTTTCAGTTTCGTCACAGAAATGACAATCAAGTGAACAATCGGCAGTCTGAAGTCCTCAGTGATGGCAAGTAAGAACAGCGTCCTTTGGGTCATTACCAAGATTGCTGGGGCTCAAACAGGTCGCGACCGCCCGCGGCTTCACTTATTAATTAAATGCATGTTTCTTTTCTCTTTCATTTCTTAAAAATTGGAATGTAGATCTCCTTGACGCATACTCAGCAAATACTTGTGCTGCACACTCAACTTAGCAGTTCACATTTCTTTGCAGTTTCTTTCGTGCCTGTCGTTGCCGCTTTCCATTTTCAGACCCCGTGCTGTTTAGAACTGGAACGTGGGCTGTGGTTTGCATACAGTAGCTGTGTCTTGGGTGCTGGAAGGTTTTCAGTGGGTGGCTTCCGAGCATATTGCTGGAGAGGCTTCTAGCACGCAGAATCTGCAGGGAGGGTAAGAATTTTGTATGCCCTGGAAAGTTTAATTGCATAGATTATGTACCGTGTTACAGATCTTTCATCACATTTAAGTTCATCCATCACTAAATAAATGTTCTCTGGGAGAGCAGTACGAGGGTCAGAAATGATTTAAAACACACATATTCACACATAACAGCAGAAACATTCCAGAAAGTTCAACAGAGGTAAGTTGCAAAACCCTCTTCCACAGCGTCTTGTCGTCCTCCCCGCCGCCTTGTTAAGAAGAAGCTTCCTGCTAACCGCATGTTGCAAGGTGAATTTGTAATGTACTTTTAATTTGTGATCTGGCAGCAAATCGTATCAATTACTGAGTCATTTAGATACTGTGAGGAATGTAACTTAAGGAAAAAAATAATACATTAACCACATGCAGGAAAAAGTCCGAATGATAAAGATATCAAGAGGAGTTAGGTGAAAGGATCGATTTCTTTGTGTCCCTAAAGCGCTGGCTGCCACTAATAATCACGGAGCCCCACTTTCTCCATTGGCTGATCTTAGCAAACAGCGTTCAGTGAAGGGAAAATGGTCTTACTCTAACATCACAGTTGTAGGGAGAGAGCCCTGGTGACCCGGCCCAGCCGTACAGGTGCCTGGAAGCATCCAGCTCAGTGCCGGGATTAGCAGGCTTCGAACTGCTGCCGCCGTAGTGTGGCATTGAAGGCATGGCCTGTGACCCAGAGTCAAGCACGAGATTTGTGCTGTGGTCCGGGTCAGCTTCCTGCCCTGGGGGAGCCTCGGGGCCTCCTGTGTGAAGGGGCTAGGAAGGGTCTCCTGCGCGGAAGGACCCGCGTGACTCGCCGGGGCATGCTGTTGCCCACGTTCCACGCTGAGCCTTTTTGTTTCCTTAGGAAGGGTCGACTCTTTAAAGAGAATCCGAGACGTGGCTGGTGCTGGTACTTGGGTCGTGTTAGGTTTCGGTGTTGGGGTGGTGGAATCGGCAGTACGTGCTCAGCGTGTGGAGGTGGGGCTGAACGGGGATTCGGGGGGTTCTGGGGGCTCAGACCAGAGGTGGTGCAGACAGCCCTCCTAGGGGCTGGTTTTACAGTGGTTGCTGGGCTGTGCTTAGAGATCCCTGTCTTCCTCGACTCACCCTGGCCCCCGTGTGTGTCCCTTCTCAAGGCTAGCACCTGCCACTCTTTCAGGGTGCTGCCCTGGCATCTTGAACCAACTGTTCCTCTGCGTAAGAAAATGGAAGAGGGCAGCCCTGCGCCCGGCAGGCCAAGCTCTGAGGGGGAAATTTCCGTCCTCCGTATCCCTGAGCTCAGGTGGAGGATGCAGCCCCGCGGCAAGCACAGCCTTGCTGGTCCTCTCTCAGCTGCTCCTCCTCCCAGCTACTCCTCCTCCTCCCAGCTGCTCCTCCTCCTCCTAGTTACTCCTCCTCTTCCCCCGCTACTTCCCAAAGTCCTTTCTTAACAAATTGCTTCTAATCTCAGATTTGCTTTTTGGGACGCATCTCAAAGATGGTGGGTCAAGCCTGACAATGCTAAGAGATAGTATTAAGCAAGGATTTTAGAGCTATCCTGGGCACCAGGAGGCCACTACCCTGGAGCAAACCTGGAGCTAGCAGGGCTCAGGTACAGCTGGGGCTGGCCATCCCCTTGGCACATGGGCACCCCAGGCGCAGGGAGCTTCGCTTGTGTGTTCTTGGCAGAAGGTCTTGGCTCAGGGTCCGCATGCAAAGGACAGGGGCTGGTAGCCTGTCCCAGAGGAGGACAGGGTCAGCACTGTGGAGAGAGTTCTTGAGGATAAGGCTGGGTTGAGAAAGGGAGCGAATTTGTCCAAAGGGAAGGAAAACCTGGGATGAAGGAAAGGACCAAAGAAAGAAAGGAAAAAGACCGATTTCTCCTGGTCTTTTGAAAGGCGCAGATAATGCTTAGACATTGCTTCCTTTTTATTCTTATGTTTTTGCTTTTTAATTTCTTCTAACTTTTTCACTGGTGTCTTGTTTCATTCTTTTAAAAACCCACTTCCCAGGTTTATATCTGGTAACCTAAACAACTAATTTGAAGACCATGCATTCAACCATCGTTGAATTCCTATTACTTTGTTTAATGGAATTTTGTATCATTTCTAATGCTTTTTTTACTTACTCACTTATTTATTTTTTACTATTTTATATTAACAATTTTTTAAAAAGAGAAAGGCTGGGGTGAGGGTACCAGGTACACGATCACTGTGTGATGTTGGGAATTTTTATCCCGGCTTCCAGGACCTGCTTGTCCTGTGCACAGAAGCAGAGAAGGTAGGCGGGCCTGTTTAGGTTCCACACACGTTCACTGTGTGTTGGTCTCAGGCTTCCCACTTCCCACTCATAAGCCCCGAGGTGTGGGTGATAGTGTCCCCATCTTAAAGTAAAGTGATTACAACTCAGAGAGGTAATGGCCAGCCCAGGTGCCAGGCAAGAGAGAGCCTCAGAGTTCTCCTGGCCACTCATGGTGGAGAGTGTGTGACTGTCCAGCTGTCCGCTTGTTCTGTAGCTGAAGAGTTTTGCATACAATTACATAAATGCAAACAGCATGACATAATAGGTACTTAATGCATATGCATAATACACACATGAAATAAACATACAGAGCTTCACTTTCAGCGCCTGGGGCACTCCTCCTCTGTACTGTTGGCCCCATGCTGCGAGACCTCTCTCTCCAAACCTTCCTTCGTTGGCTTTGTTCCTCATGTCTTCTCCACTTGGACAAATCTTCTGCATCTACACACTCTTGTAACATGTGAAAGTGCTTAAGAAATGGATGTTCCGTTAGCTGTGGATAAGATCTTTGATGACTTCAGTCTTAAAATCAAGTAGGGTTGGCATGGTTCCACCTTGCAGAGGCACATGTGACTGCTGGAGAGGAAGCCCGTGTTCCCTGCCCCAGGTCACGAAACGCTGTTTACGGGTTGAATCTGGGAACACCGCTAGGCACTAAAACATTTCGCAAGAGGACAATTCCTCCTGTGATACTAACCACCTTTCTTGTTCCCTTGTGACATTTAGTATTGCTTTTTGTTGTTTTTTGGAGAATGTCAGTGGAATTTGGAGAATTACATTGAATCTGTAGACTGCTTTTGGTAATATGGACATTTTAACCATACTAGTTCTGCCTACTCCTGAATGTGGGAGGAGGTCATTCCACCTTCGAGGGTCTTCTTTAATTTCTTTCTTCTGTGTTCTGTGTAGAGATCTTTCACCTGTTTCATTAGAAGGTTGATTCCTGAGGTCTTTTAAAAAAGCAATTTTGCATGGAGTTATTTACCTGATTTACTCTTTCAGCTGGTTCATTATCTGTGTAAAGAAAAGGTATTGATTTTTTTAAATGTTGATTCTATATCCTGGTACTTTGCTACATTTATCAGCTTGAAAAGGCTTTTATTGGGGTTTTTAGGGTTTTCTAAGTGTTCATACTGTCAGCAAATAACTCTAATTTGAATTCTTCTTTTTGTATTTGTATCTTCTTTATGTCTTTTTCATTTATTCTGGTTAAAACTTCAAGTATTAAAATAGCTTTACTTTTTATACTTCGTTTTTATGCTTTCTGCTGGATGGTTAAGACCAAGATAAAGCAAGACCTATATAACAAGAAATGTAACTTTTGTATTTGACAAGGTCAGTCAAATCCCCTGAGGATTTACCCTGAAACCCTGTACCCCAGTTTGTAGATCCTTTGTCAGTGTCAGCCATATGGATGAGTCACGGCCATTGCTTGACCAATTTG
>NW_004524681.1:4776199-4779903 GCF_000260255.1 Octodon degus
TCAGTTTTGAAAGTGTCTCATTGTTATTTGTTTCTCAATAAAATTAATAAAAAAAGAAAGTTCAATTTGTCAAGCAAGATAGCTGAAGAAAAGCTACTATTGTGTGTACAAAATTGACTTGTGCTATTGAATGAATGAACTATTAATAACAATAACAACAAAAAAACTTCAAATACTATGTTACCTAGGACATCTTTTTCCTTGTTCCTCATTTTAGAGGAAATAATTTTATTTTTTACTTTCAGAATGATATTGGCTATATGTTTATCATATATATCTGTCCTTTACTACATTGAAATATGACCTTTCAATCCCTAGTTTAGACAGGGATTTAATAATGAAAGAATGCTGAATTTTGTCAAAGGCCTTTTCTATATCAGTGCAGATAATTGTGATTTTTATCTTTGATTCTATTTATATGATTTATTATATTTACTGACCTGCATATGTTGAGCCATCCTTGCATCCCATGGATGAACTCAACTTGATCATGGATTATAGTATCTTTTATATGAGCTAGGTCTCACTGTGTAGTTCAGGCTGCTCTTGAAACCATTATGTTGCCCAGGCTGGCCTCAGATTTGTGGGAATCCTCTTATCTCAGCCTCTCCAGTGCTGGGATTACATTGATTTTTTTCCCCCCAGAACTGGGGCTTAAACTCAGGCTTTTGCATTTGCCAGGCAAGTGCTTATTCTACTGAGCTATCTCCCCGGCCCAGTGCTGGGATTATAGACATGCACTGCCACCCCCTGCGTTGCTAATAGTATTGGTTTGGATTTTCTCTCTCTTCTGGTTAGTTTGGTTGAGAGTTTATCTTTTCATATATCCTGAGTTTTGTTCCTTTAGTCTTTATTTCATTAATTGCAGTTCTGATCTTTACTATTTCCTTCCTTCTGTCAGTTTGGTTTTGGTTTGCTTTTGTTTTCCTAAGAAACTAAGGTGCATCGTTAGGTTATTTGTGATCTCTCTGAGCTTCTGATGTAGTGCTCAAAGCTATAAGTTTTCAGAAGACTTCCTTTGCTGTAGCCCAGACATTATGGTAAATTGTATTTCCATTTTCATCTGATTCTAGGAATTTAAAATTTCTCCTCTGGTTTCTTCCTGACCTACTGACCATTCAAAAATGAACCGTTCAGGGACAGGGAGATGGCTCAGTGGAATAAATGCTTCCCTGGCAAGCACAAGGGCCTGAGTTCAATCCCTGTTCCCGCCAAGAAAAACAAACAAACAAACAAACAAACAAACAAAACAAAACAAAACAAAAAAACAAAAATGAACTGTTGAATTTGTATAGTTTCTCTTGCTATTTGTAGTTTCATTCCATTCTGATCTGATAAGAAATTATTCAATTTATTTGTATTTGTTAAAACTTACTTTATGGCATAAAATATGACCTGTTTTGGAGACTATTCCATGAGGTGCCAGGAGGCATGCATATTCTGTAGTTGTTGTGTAGCGTGTTGTACAAATGCCTTTTGGAGTCTATTTGACCGTTAGCATAGTTTAACTCTGATGTCTCTTTGTTATTATTATATATTTGCATGTTTATATCTGGTACTCTGAACAATAATGTGAAGACAACAATATGTAATATAACAACCATTGCTGAATTTCTATCGTTTTATTTAGTGTAATTATGTATCATTTCTATTTTTAAACCAGTTTTTATTCTCTTTAAAAATGTTAAAATTTTGATTACCTAGCTTTTGGTGAGGGTGGAGTATTGAAGTCTCTCACTGTTACTGTATTGGGATCTATGTGTCTCTTTATGTCAAGGAGTTTCTCTGTAATGAAATGAGGTGCACCAGTGTTCAGTGCAAGTGCACTTACAGCTGTTACATATCTTGTTCGTGGGCTTGTTTCCTCATCAATATGTAATGGGCCTTCCTTGTCTCTTCTGACTAATTCTGTTTTTTTTTTTTTTTTTTTTTTTTTTTTTTTGCGGAACCGGGGATTGAACTCAGGCCCTTGCACTTGCCACGGAAGCGCTTATTCCATTGAGCCGTCTCCCCGGTCCCTCTAATTTTTTTTTTTTTTTTTAATTTATGTGTGTGTGTGTGTGTGTGTGTGGCCAGCTCAGCCCACCAGGGGGCGGGCTGGCTGGCATGTGGTGCTGGGGGATTGAACCGCGGTCCCTGTGCTTTGCTAAGCATAGCTTGTTCTAAGTAGGTGCTTTAGTCCACTGAGTCTTCTCACCAGCCCTCTAATTTTGTTTTGAAGTTTGCTTTGTAGGATATGAATATAGCTGGTCCTGCTACATAGCTTTTGAATTCTTTTTATACAGAATGTTGTTTACTATCCTTTCATTTTCAGTTGTATATGTAGTGAGGTGTGTTTATTGTAGGCAGCAAGAAGTTAGGTCTTGTTTTTATTCAACTTTCCACCCTGTGTCTTATAATTTATTTAAAAAATTTTTTTTTTCTTTTTGGTGGAGCCGGATATTGAACTCAGGCCCTTGTGCGTGCCAGGCAAGCACTTATTCTACTGAGCTATCTCCCTCCCTGGCCCCTTGTGTCTTATAATTTAATAAAACTATTTACATTTAGAATTATTATAGAAAGATATATACTAATTTTTCTCATTTTATTATTTTTAAATGTTTTATTCTTACATAATTCTCAATCGGCAATCTACTCTTCCTCTCCTGTGTATAGGATTATGTTAGTTATCTTCTTCAATGCTGGCTTAGCGGTCCTTAATTTCTTCATGTTTCTCTTGGAAAATTTCTGTTTCTCCTTTGATTTTGAAAGATAGCTTTTCTGGATGTACGTTAATAGTTGTTTTCTTTCTTGAAATACATCATTCTATGCTCTCCTGGCCTTACGAGTTTCTAAAGAAAAGACCACAGCAATAATGGGGAGTAAGCTGGAAGGGTGAGATGTAACTCAGCTTAAAAGTAAAAATGGTAGAAATGGAGAGGACAAGGAAAAAAGAAAATGGAAGAAGCAAAACAGTTTTAAAATGAATAAAAGATGAAGATAAGAAGAAAAATTGAGATTAATATCAAATTGAATAATAAATAAATAAAATTAGTTGAAGTAGCATAAAAAACAAGATAAAGAAAAAGTTAAAAAGAAGAAAGAAGAGAAAAAAAGAAGAAAAATTAAAACAAAGAAAAATGAGTCCAAAACATCCCTCCATGCTGAGGTGCTTGGAAGTGTAAAGGTTCTTTCCGGGACCTGGAGTACTGCAGACCACCAGGGACGGAGGGGCCCGTTGCACCGAGGCCAGCTGCTGCTGTGCGAGCGGAGCCCTGAGTGTCTTCGCACCCGCCAGGGCTGTTTTCACTCCAGAGCCTTCCGTGTTTGTGTCTCCCAAGCCACTGCTATCCGCAGCCAGTTTTGTGGACTGTGGGGTGGTGAGGCACCCACTTGGTCCAGAGCAGGAGAGCCTGCGGAGTATTTTCTCTGTAAAGTTACCTGCTTCCCAGAGGAGCAAACACTCACCGTGGGCCTACGGCTTGCAGTAAGTGTAGGCTTTCCTCCAGCTAGGACTGCTGGTCCCTTCTTATCTCTGGGGCTGTGGGGCTTCTGTAGGGTTACCTGTGCTTGCCCTGGTTGGGGTGGGGGTGATTTGCTCTTTCCTCTGTGCTGTTTTCTCTTCCTCCAGTCTTCTTCTTCTTCTTCTTCTTCTTCTTCTTCTTCTTCTTCTTCTTCTTCTTCTTCTTCTTCTTCTTCTTCTTCTTCTTCTTCTTCTTCTTCTT
>NW_004524681.1:4780104-4788391 GCF_000260255.1 Octodon degus
CTCCTCCTCCTCCTCCTCCTCCTGTATTTAATACAGGGTCTACAGGGTCTCACTACACAGATCAGACTCGTAGTGATTCTCCTGTTTTCAGCCTCCCAAGTGCTGGGATTGCAGGCGTGCTCCACCAAGCACAGTCTCAGTCACTGTCTCATTGCTTGGGGTGCGGGGCTGGCACGACGCACGAGGGGATTGAACCCTGGTTGCTGCACTCTGCCTGAGCAGGAGCTTCAGTCTGCTGAGCTATCAGGCTGGTCCTTCCTCCAGACTTCTTAGCTTCTCACTGGCTCTGCCTTGATGCCCGGAGTAGTCATTTTATCATTTGGTTTTTTTTAGTACTGAGGACTGAACCCAGGACCTTAACACTGAGCTACATCCCTGACCCTTTTATAATTTTTACTTTTGAGGCAGACTATCACTAAATTTGTAAGTTGCCCTGGCTTGGCTTAAACTTATGATCCCACTGCCTCAGTCTCCTTGAGTGCTGGGATTATGGGCTTGGGTCTCCATGCTGCTGTTTCCAGGTGTCTGTCCAGGTTCTGGAGAGGCTCTGATGGGCTACTCCTGCTCTGCCATTTTAGGAATCAACCTTGGATTTTGCATTTGAAATGGTGACATTTTAAATACGTGGAAATAAATGAAGTACATTATTAAAATTAAATTCTCTCTCTCTTTCTCTGTGTGGCGACCAGGAACTATAACATCCTGTATTGCGGACAGCAGTTTCTGTCTAGTGGGTGGAACCATTGTGCAGTGTACCTTGAGTTAGAGGTGACACAGCTAGCAGAGAAGACGCAGCCCGTGCAGAGCCCCTCCCACCCGCAGCTCATGCTTTAAGGCTGGGGTTGTGCCACTGGTAACAACAGGATCAGCGCCTGGTTTCCTTCCATCTTTACTTCTCTAGAACCTTCTGAGGCTCTGTGCCGGAGAGCAACCCGAGAGCAGGTGTTCTAGCGCGGGAACCTGCCCTTCAGGCAGCAGGGTATTTCTTCCACGCCTAGATTTCACACTGTGCCTGACTTCTGGCTCGTTGTATGACGCAGTCTGCTTGAGCATCGGGGACCGCTGCTTCCCCATGAACTTGTCACATTTTCCCCGCTCACTTCCTGCGGGTCTGCCTCTGTGCGGGTGCCTGTGTGGGTGCAGAGCTGGCATTTCTAGTGCGGCATGGTGGTGTGGACGCATGCAGTTTTTCAATAGAAGCAACTTCCCAGTTGTCTCCTTGGCTCTACTGCTCTCTGTGGCATAGAAGGATTGAAACTATTTTTTTCATTTTTTAATATATATGTTTTTCCATTGTGAAAGCACCATGTGCTTATTAGAAGAAATTTGGAAAATAGGAAAATGTCAAAAGAAAATAACTTCCACTCTGTGACTATCCAAAAGTAATTATCATTAGTATTTTCTTGTATTTCTTCTCTGCCTTTATTTCTATGCCAAGCTTTCTTATAATTATGCATTTATGTTTCTCCCTTCTGTTTTTACTTCGCAGTGTTACCGCTTTTTCCATGTCTTCATGTGCTCTTTACAAACATAAGTTTTAAGGGCTGTATAACTTTCCATTGAGTGCACGTCCCAGAATTCACACAACTTGAATGCTTGAATGCTTAGTCTGCTTTCAATTTTAAAATACAATTTCTTGATCCTTCTAAGTTAATGGAGTGACCCTTTTCAGTAAGGCTGGGACTTGAGGACATCTTTATGAAAGTCACCCAGCGTAGTTACATGAACCTGGTATTTCCTGCGCTAATTAGCACTTGAGGTATTGTCCAATGCACAGGTAATAATCTTAAGTGGCATGCCAGGATTCCAGGGTGCTGGGGACCAGGTGGGCTTATTCACGGAATTCTGGGAAGTTTCAGTTCCATCAGATTTGGGAGTTTCTGCAATAGGTGAGTGTCAGAACTCCGACAAGTTCCGAATTTAATGACAACATAAGATGAAAAGAGCTAAAACATTCCTTTAAAAATGTACTAATGAGCAAGCATCTTTAATTTTGAACAGTCTGAATGTAAGTTCTGCGTGTCATTACTAACCAGATAGCACTCCTGTGTGAAGTCTGGCCACCGCTTTCGGTTTGTGGAATTCCTCTGGGAAACTTGGACTGTGATTTGCAAGTGTGGCCAGCAGAGCCTCAGACAGCCATGGAGGGACTTTTTTTTCTGTTTGTCTTGCCAGGCCAGAGGCATGACGTCCAATGGCCAAGAGATGTGCTATTTATCACTGACTTTTTGGGAATAATTTACCTAGGGAAAGGGTGTGGGGTAGTTCCCCATGTGTGGTTTTGTCTTCTGCTGGATTTTGTGCAAAATGTCAGTCTAGGGTAAGAGTGAATTATTGTTATTGAGCAAGCTCTTGTCTTTTTTGTTTGAGTACCTACAACAACAACTATAGCAAACAACAGAGATCACCAACTTGTGTCTGCAGTTGAAACGTATTGGGCATGTCTTGTGTTTCTTACAGGGTGGAGGATGCGTAGGGCTGGGTTGAGTTATCTCAATTATAGGTTTGTAGTAAGAGTGGAGACTTCTTTGGTTAAACCCAGGGGAGAAGAGAGGAGCAGTTCTCTGATTCTTTGATCTCCAGCCTATCCAGATTAATTTTGCATTATGATCATACTGTTGGGTCTAAGTGAAAGCTGTTTAGGGTCTAAATGAATAGACCTGCAGATTTTAAAGGAGAATTGGAGGGGAAAAAATGCTTGATTGTTCTTTTTTTTTATAAACAATGCAATAAAACACTTTTTTATGGGCTTAAGTAACAGTGAGTTCAAAAGGAAGCTGGTGGGAGTGGCCTCAAGCGCTGTTTGGATGCAGTGAAAGTCCTAAAGGGAAATTAATTTTTAACTTATGCTGATAACTCACAATAAAAGTGTTTCAAAGTGGTTTCAGTCTCAATAAATGAATGTTGTTTCTTACATCTTGGACTGATCATTTCTTGGTCAGTTTCTGCTTGTCAGCTTTGCAGATGGAAGGGCCCAGTGCCAATGGGCTGGTTTCTGTATGTGAACCATGAAATTGTTATAGTCACTGGTGGCGAACCTTTAGGAGATTTCCGTGATAACAAACAGCCCACAGTGGCATGTGTGCCATAGGTTTGCCACCATAGGTTAGAGTGCTTATAATTTTCCACTGTAGTGAATCATTACATTGGATAGATACAACTTCTTAAGTGTTGAATTTCTAAATAGGGACTCTTCCCCCAAATGGGGTGCATCTCAGCATGACGGGAAATGGGAACACTTGCAAGACTGCACTGGGACTCTGCAGTGGCATCTTCAAATTCTTTTTCAAGTTTATGCAACCCAGATGTTAGCTGCTCCCTTGTCCTCCTTTCAAAGGTCCTTCCTTCTAGGAGCCTCTCATGTGCCAGGCTTGGCAGATGGTGTAGGGCTGCCCATGGTTCTGGAGATGATAACTGTGGAGGTTCCCATCACACACCCTCCATGAGCAATGTGGAGTGCCCACCTTTTTCTCCCCCACCCAAATTCTTCTGTGCTGCTGGCCTTTTAAACCTCTCCTTCACCCATTCAACGTCCATGTATTTGGCTCAAGTCTCCTCCCTCTTATCTGGAGCATCCTGTGTTTACTTCCCCTTTAGTGCTCTGTGAAGTTTTCTTCCTGAGCTCTGGACTCAGACCCAGGGCTGCTGCTCTCCTGTAACTGAGGCCCTTCTATATTGGGTGTCAGAGGAAGATAAAAATATGTTGAATGCTGTGGAAACTTTCAAACTTGCTTCTCTTTCTTCTTTAGGAAAAGATTTTCAGGCATCTCTTCTGAGTTGACTTAGGGAGCGAGGCCAGGGCATTGTTTGAGAAGCCAATCCACACTTAAACCCTAAGGTCTTGGAGATCCCAGGGAATTCATTTAAAAAATGTGATTTTATTTTCTTTACGCCTTTTCTTTTCCCCTTTTCCTTCCTTCCTTCCTTCCTTCCTTCCTTCCCTCCTTCCCCCTTTTCCTGCCTTCCTCCCTCCCTCCTTCTTTTCCATCCTCCCTCCCTTACTTCCATTCTCTCTCTCTCTCTCTCTCTCTCTCTCTCTCTCTCTCTCTCCCCTTCTTCTTTTTTGTTTGTCATACTGGGAGTTGAACTCAGGACCTTTACACTGAGGCACATCTGTAGCCCTTTTTATCTACAGAGCATGATTAGGAAATACAATGAATGTTTAAATTATAAAATTTATTACAGTGAATGACATATTGTCATTGATTCCCCTCAAAGTACCCTCTCTCTTGCTTTGAACACGCCGACCCCATCACTCTTGACACTCTGCAGTTATTTTTGGAGTTCTTTTTCACAAATGTCTTTAACTGATGCTGTGTCCTGCATCAGCTAGAAACCTTTCCTTTTCATCATCTTTGGGGAAGGGCCAGGAGCTGCGCAGTGCCTGGTCTGGTGGACACAGTGGGCAAGGACGCACTGTGATGTTTCTTTGAGCCTGCCTTTCTGTTGGATGTCGCTCTGCAGCAGCAGCCACTGTGCTTTTGGTCACACCTCGTGAAGCTACTCAGGCACACATGAAGCAGAGGGTTCTGGGAGAGCCTGTGTGCTTCATGTTGGGAGGCTGTGGTCTGGTTACTGCTCTGCCCCTCATCTGCTGTGTGAAGTCCTGTAGACTGAGGACTTCAGTTTGCTTGTCTAGAAACAAGGGAGTTGGAGTCCTCACACTTCCCAGGTCTTTTTTTTTTTTCTCCAATCCGTAGAACCCTTTCTGAATGAGATCCTGCCTGTGAGTCCAATTCATAGAGCAAGAACACACAACACCACTCAAGATGACAGGGGGCTGAGAGGATCTATGAAAGGTGTCCTCACTGCCTTCTCCTGCTTTAGGGTGGGCCTGGAGGGGCCCCCAGGGGTGCTGCTGGACTGAATCATGCTTCTCCAAATGAGGACTGAAGACTGCCTCCTCCGAGTGCCCCCAGTGTAGGTTCGTGGGTCTCTCCCCAGGCCACCTTGATGAAGATTTCTGGGTCTGGGATTCTCAGGGGGCTTTCAGGAACAGTGAGGCTTGACCACGGTTGGGCCGTAACTTTCAAGGTCTTTCCCAGCTCTTAAATACTACAGGTGACTCTATAGAAGCAAAAGCTTTATCAGAAAACGGGAGGTGCAATTAGAAAAGAGAATATGATAGGCTGGAAGTGGCGGCGGTGGGAAAGGAGAGTCAGTTATACAGCGAGTTGCAGAATGTGACAGTTGTGTTGATTGTGACACATTGCACAATAGCTAAATCTTGAAAGCAGCCTGAACATGAAGTCCTTCAACAGAGAAATGGGTGGTACCTCAAGGCTATCACGTAGTGCGAAATAAATCAGATACACAGCTTAAATATTGCATGGCTTCTGTAACATGAAAGGGTATAAATAAAGAACAAAATAAAAACACGGAGACCAGGAAGAAGGGAGACAGGTCTTTCTCAAAAGGAAAGGAGACCAAGAGATGGAGAGAGGGATAAAGGAGGGGAGGAAAGGGGGATTGAAAAGGATGTAAGGTGCATCTCTCACAGGCACCTACCAATTCCACACAGAGATTGTGAACATATACTGCAAACATGAACTAAGCAAAAAATTTAAAATTAAAAACACAATTTGTATTCCATCATAGATTCTTTTGCACATAAACTGAAGCAAAGTACTAACCAAATAGCTAAACACAAAGAATATGGTAAATAAATGTCACTCTAAAGATTAAAAAAAGGATTAGGGAAAGGATTGGAAATATACCCATCAGATCCAGTGGTGAGGTCCTGGTACTGCAGATGGAGGAGGCTACAGCAGCAAGTGCCAGGAGACATTCCAGGGCGAGGCTCAGAGAGACGTGATGACGCGTTGCTTCCTACCAGTCTTCTTGCCGAGCAAAACATGTTTGGGCAAGTGAGCAAAATGCATTTGAGCAAGTTAAGTGTACTGTGCTCAAGACAAAAGCAGTCTTTCAGGTAAAAATATTTCTCCCTTTCTTTCCAGCAGCCTGTTCCGGGAGAAAGGTGTCTGTATATTTTGGGTCTGATGCATGCCATTGTCCGCTCTCATTGCTGCTTGGTCCTTGGAACTCTGGGCTGCTGGGGGTCATCCAGCACTGCTGCAGGTTGACATACATGGGACAGAGCGTGGCATTTATAGAGAGCAGGGTGTAGGTCGTCGTTCTCACTTAATTGCCTCTGCTTTGGAGCTAACAGAGCCTGGGATGGTTGAAGCTTACTGCTTCATTGGCAGCTGCCCCAGGTGGCAGCATATGCAACAAATCAAACTGTGGGGGCCTGGGCCACTGGACACCTGATTGCATTTGCTGGGTGTATACTGCACCTGGCTTGCCCCGCAGTACTTTTTTCAATGTCTGGCTGGTGAGTGGTACTCTTGCCCTGTCCAGGTGGGGTGTGTGTTCAGGTGGATTCCCCTGCATACTGCTAAGCTGAAGCCTTCATTGTTAGGGCAAATGTGCATTTAGTTAGCTGCCTAGAAATCATAGGGGTCCAGAGAAACTCAGTCAGGGGACTGTGCCCTCGCTTCTGGAGAGTAGGTCTGGAAGCCATATGAACTATAAATAGTTTTAAATGTAAAAGAAGATATAAAGTTTTGTGCCAAAAAGGGAGAGTTGAAGCTCTTTTCTAGCCTTGGTTATTAAGCATCGGTTGGAAATCCCTGATCTCTGTATCATGCACTGCTTACTGTTCCTACCAGCCGGGGAGAGGCTGGTCTAGATTTAGTCTCGTGATGAGGTCTGAGCTCCACAAACAATTGCTCCATTAGAGAAAGGTTTCAGCATCACAGCATCATGAATTAAATTGGTGGCCCCTGATTTTAAAGGGCTTGGACTTTCTTTCATATCATACTTTCTTGTGAAACTGGGTGAATCTTTGGTTAATATTTTTGAAGATACCACATCCTAATTTTCCAGGAAGCACAAGACAGATAAAAAGTAGGAAAAGGGGCTGCAACTTACTTCATTTGCACACGGCTAGCTAACTAATGCACTGTGACATCTATTCCCACCTTGGGAAACATTTTCTTAGCATTTTCTTTTTCTCTTTCTTTCTTTCTTTCTTTCTTTCTTTCTTTCTTTCTTTCTTTCTTTTTTTTCTTTTATTCTTTCTTTCCTTCCTTCCTTCCTTCCTTCCTTTTTTCTTTTTTTCTCTTTCTTTTTATAAAAAAACACATTTATTAGTTCACATACATATCTGAAAACAAATACATGTCTTCCTTTCTGTACTCCTGGCATAATTTATTAGCTTTTAATAAACTACTATAAATGTCCATAAGAGGAAAATGAATTTTAAAGTATGAAAAGAGTTGATAAATAGCCAACTAAGTCAATCATTCAGAGGATGATCTAAATTTTTTTTAAGATTAAGCCACTGATTTGCAACTTTTATTAAAATAAATTTACCTATAAAAACAAGGTAATGTATACACTGATCAACTTTTTTGATAGCAGTTGAGTTTTTACATAAAAACTGCAAGATTTCAACTAATGAACAAATAATTCAGACATAAATTTATGTTTCTAAAATTCTATCAGCTCCAATAAATAATGACTGCATATCAATTTATCTTAGACCTGCATAAAGAGTACACTTTCCATTTTAATCACACTTCTGTAGGGCACACATCGCTTCTAGTGAGAGTTGGAATAGTCTCTGTTCTTGATGAAGACAACACTTGACAGATGTTGCCTGGTGCCTGGATAGTGCCTACTGTGATAAAACCAGTGAAACACATTAAGATATTTCTCCTTTTCTTGCACTGTCCGGTCAACTATAGAGTGATGAAGTCCATAGTACAATAGGATATCTGCTAAGGTAAGGTTGTATCCTGTAAGGTAGACTTTATCTTCAAGATATGAACTAAGACCGCCCAGGAGTGTGCGGGCATTCTCCTTATTGGAGTGGCCGTCCAATCGCGGGACTCTGTGTGCTGATCACGGCTGAAGCATTGCCTCCCTCTGCTGTGCTTCCCAGCACATGTTCCTTGTGGGCTTGCGTGACTAGATGAGTTGCGATTGTTGGCAATCCTGTTAAACTTGGGCCATTGTTTGTCTGAAGAATGGGGATCTGTCGCTCGCCCTGAGAGCGGGTACTCATTACCCTTACTCAGCCCCAGAGACTTCCCCAGCAGCTTCAACTCGGCAGCCGCCACCATCTTCTGGCCCTAGCACCCAACAGAAGGCCAGCAAACATTTTATTTTTTTCCCCCATAATTTTATTGAGAAACAAATAGCAATGGGACAGTTTCCAACCAAATTGGTAGGACAGTTTCAATAATTAACACATCGCATAATCTCTTCCTAGTGGTTAATT
>NW_004524681.1:4798851-4799736 GCF_000260255.1 Octodon degus
GTCCCCTACTCTTTCTTCAGGGATTGCAGCTGCAGGGTTTCACCTCAGGCCTGTATGCCAGGCCTGAGCTGAGTCTGGAGGGGACAAGGTGGAGTAGGGGGAGAGGCAGCTCTCCTATACACTCACCAGACCTGTGCTAGGACTGGATCTGGGGGTCCACAGAACACGGCAGAAATTCTCACTGGGCGGGCACAGTTGGGAGTGCAGTGGAGTGTTTGGGGGTCCCAAGGGGGTAGAAGAGTGTCTCACCCATGCTGTGCCTGGGCTGGGACTGGCAGATCCTGCAGGTGCAGGGTAGCTGGAACCTCTCCCACACACTCACCCCAACGAACATTTTCTTTGGTCAACATTTTTTCACCTGATTTTTAAATATGTAAATTGGTTTAAAAGACATTCTCCCTTCGCTCTCAATTCTTGTGGGTGCTGTGGCATAAGATGCCATCACACTTCCCATATTTTGACTACCAGAGACATTTGCATTCTATTTTGAAGAATGTCCGGAGATTCTGCTCTTCAGCTCCCTCTTCTCCCTCTTCTACTTCCACTGACTCCACCTCCTCCTTCTCCTTCTCCTTCTCCTCTTTATGAGTGTTCTAAATTCTATTCTCACTGTGTGAATTTAAAAGCTCCTTTCTGCTTTTAAGGATGAAGAAAAGACTGGAACTGAGACATAAAGAATGATAGGAAAACAATACTCAACAGAGACCTATTAGAGAACATTTGAGAGAACTGAATGTCCAAAAATGTAGAGATTAGACCTTGTGCAAACAAATATGCAAAAGACTACAGCACAGCTTCTTCTTCTTCTTCTTCTTCTTCTTCTTCTTCTTCTTCTTCTTCTTCTTCTTCTTCTTCTTCTTCTTCTTCTTCTTCTTCTTCTTCTTC
>NW_004524681.1:4800766-4803145 GCF_000260255.1 Octodon degus
AATAGGTATTGCATACATAGATGAGGGGTCCAAGGCTTTATGATCTTATAGTCTATATATGTAAATTTTATGATCATAAGTTTATGTGTCTGCTATCTCCTGCTATCTATCTACTTGTCTGCCTATCATCTATCTTTTATCTATCAATCATTTACCTATCTATTAATCTACATCTATTATCTATCTACCTCTCTATCTCTATCTGCCTAGTTACCTATCTGTCATGTCTCTATTTATCTACCTTTCTGTTTACCATCTCTATTTATTATTTATCCATCTATCTGCTATTATCTTTCTATTATCTGTCATCTTTCTATTATCTATCAACCTATCATCCATCTACCTATCAATCATCTAGTATCTGTCATCTATCCCCTTCTATCAATCAATTAATCTATCATCTATCTTCTATGTGTACATGTGGATGTATCCAAGGACTAGGACAAAAGAAACCTCTAAGACTTGGATTTGTGTAATGCCAGAGAGTAATGAAGGGGTCGCACTGAAGGCCTGTGTCAGTCCTCTTGCCCCTGACATGAGAGGCGTGAGGCGATAGGGTGTACCAACCCTCGGCCTATGGTGTCCAGAGCTGGGGTCAGTGGGACGCAGGGCAGCATGGTGTTAGGGCTTCCACAGAAGCCGGGTTTGTCCAGGGCTGGACGTACTGGATCCCTTTGGGCACTGTAGCTCATGCTGCAGGTAGGGTCTCTGCCTTCACACTGTCCTGTGGCTTGGTGTGGACAAACTGATAGTGCTGCATGACCCAGCCAGACCTGCTGAGACCATTTGAGTTACTGTTCCAGGACTGTGGAAAGCGGACATAGAGTGGCTGCTCTGAGCTAAAGAGAACCCTGAGGCTTGTCCCATTTCCCTAAATACTAAGTATGACGGTGATTAAGGTACCGATTCTGGTTTTCTGGCACCCTTTGTAGAGGAGAGAGGAGACAAGTCATAATGCACTTGATGGAATATTTATGGACTACCATAAAAGTTTGGGGACTGAACTCAGGACCCTGCGCTTGCCAGGTAGGTGCTTATTCTACTGAGCTATCTCCCTGGCCCTACCATAAAAGTTTTAAAGAGGGTGAACTTAGCCTTGTTTAAGGATCCTACAAAACTTCCTAGGAGAGGCGATCCTTTCACCAAAATTAACCAACTAAAATGTTACACAAAATCAGAAAAGTAAAGATGTCTACCTTTTAGAAAAGAACTAGTTTTCTTTATATTAATCTGGTTTTACAAATAACATATACGCAAAAGCCAATGCAGTATGTGCAATTTTGTAATCTCCCTTTTTGGGACATAGGTCATATACTAAATTAAAAATTCTTTGAAAACATATTTATAATGGGTGCACAACAGATGCACTATAAGTTATTATTTCTCTATTGTTGGCTAATTGTTTTTCCTTTTTTGTTTTTTTAAATGATTCTCAGAAGAACATCTCTGAAAATTTTATGTGCATTTTCAATTATTTCTTTAGATCTGTATTTCCAGGAAATATAAATACAGTTTTTTAAAAAAGTTTTCAATACATATTTTTAAGTTGCTTCCCAGGAAGTTCTTGTCAATTTTTCCTCTTATCTGAGCAAACAAAAGGCGCTTGCCAAAATTCCCTGACAGCTTAGAGTCTTATCATTAAAAAAAAAAAAAAAAAAATGGCTCAGTAGAATACGCGCTTCCCTGGCAAGCGCAAGGGTCTGAGTTCAAGCCCTGGTTCCGAAAAAAAAAAAAAAAAAAACTAGGTCAATCTTTTAAGTATAAGTCTTTGTTCTTTTAAAAATTTGGTTATTTCTAGTGAATGTTACTGTTTAGCCGCCTTTGTCACTTCTCTTTGCTGCGACTTGTTTATACCCACGGCTATTGTCAGCCTGCAGTATTTCTGTGTGTTCTGTGCGAGAATACATCTTGAGTAAGTTCTCCCTGCGGACACAGCGACGCCCTGCGTTAGCACAGCGCTGCGCCTGCGGTTCTCGGCTGCTGCGGTGGTGGCAGGGTGGTGGCTCTCGGCGGGCTGGGCCCTGCGCAGATACCGCCTTCCTTCTGCCTGTCCTTCTGTGAAGCAGCACCCATCAAAATATACTCAGGTTCACGCTTTTATAACCTCCCGACCCACTCCTCAGAATCAAAATCCCCTGATCCTCCAGGCCTTCAGCTCATCTTTCTAGTCTCCAGTCACACCAAGCGGCTTCCCTTTTTTTTTTTTTTTTTTTTCAGAACTGGGGATTGAACTCAGGTCCTTGCGCTCAAGCAAGCGATTATTCTACTGAGCCATCTCCCCAGCCCGCGCCTTCCTTTTTAAAAAAGTTTTCTTTCCTATTAGTCTGCGTTTGCTGCAGACAGCAGATCTGCACCCACGGGGAGCTGAGCACACACGTC
>NW_004524681.1:4804812-4806109 GCF_000260255.1 Octodon degus
CACAGCTTGGAGTCCTAATGATCCTCCTGTTTTCAGCCTCCCCAGTGCTGGGATTATAGGTGTGCGCCACCACGCCCAGTTTCGGTGGCTCAGTGCACCTGGGATGGGGTTGGTGTGGCATGCGGTGCTGGGGATTGAATCCCGGTCCCTGCATTTGCCTAAGCAGGCCCTTAGTCCCCTGAGCTATCTTGCTGGCCCCTTTAATTGTATTTTAAAGAGAAAAATAAAATTTCAAAACAAGAGAATAAGAGGGTAACAATAGTTATGTATTATATCGTGAAATTAGTTACTCAGAGTACAAATACAGGCATTTAATTGTTCAAATAATATTAGCACAATTTTTTTTAGTGAACTAGGAGAAATTAGTAACATAACTATCTTATCTATCATATATCATACATATATTTATCTTATATTATCTGTCTTTGATTTTTGTTTTCCCCTTCTTTTCTCCTGTTCCCCATCCTAGCTTCTCTTTCCTTTCAAAAAGTTTCTTCCCACTTTACAATGTCTATTGTACATTTTGGATTTTATTTACTTTTGCAGCTTGTAACAGTAGGGAGAAATGATGTTTGCACACATGCATCTGGTTTATTTCACTTATAGTATGGTCTCAATTTGCATCCATTTACCTATCAATAATCTCCAGTTCATTATTCTTTATGACTGAGTAGTACTCTACTATATAAAAAGATCACATCTTTTTAATCCATTCCTTGGTTGATGGGATTTGAGTTGTTTCCAAGATCTAGGTATTACAAATTGTGTTGCAATAAACATGGGTGCATATGTCTCACTGTGGTATGATGTTTGTAATTCTTCGGGGGAGATAACCAGAAGGGGAATATATGGGTCAGATGGGACCACCAATCTTTGGGGGTCTGTTTATCACAGTAGCGCTATAGTATAATTTCAAGTTAGGGTTTCTGATGCCCCTGCCTTGCCTTTGCTGCCCAGCATTGCCTTTCTAAGTCTCTTCTTGTTCCAGATGAATTTAAGGATTATTTTCTCTACTTCTGTGAGAAATGCTGGTGGAATTTTGATCAGAATTGCATTGGGCCGGGAAGATGGTTCAGTAGAATAAGCACTTCCTTGGCAAGCACAAGGGCCTGAGTTCAATCCCCAGTTCCGGAAAAAAAAAAAAATTGCATTAAACCTATATAACAATTTTGGAAGTGTGCACTTAATTGTTTTGGCTGTTCCTATCCAAGAGCAAAGAATATGATGTCGGCTGTTGGTTTGTCATGGATGGCTCTCATCAGATTGAGATAAGCCCATCTATCCTAATCTTCTGTAG
>NW_004524681.1:4807604-4809248 GCF_000260255.1 Octodon degus
ATCTAGTTGATCTGTCTTTTTATGACAGTGCCATACTAGTTCCATCAGTACAATTGTATTAGTGCTTATTTGATTTTTCATGTCCTTAATATTTGTTTTATGTAGTTGGTTGCATTGGTATTTGTTGCATATATGTTTATAATTGTTATCTCTTCCACTTGGATTGTTTCCTTTAGAAGGATGCAGTGATCTTCTTTATATCTCTTAATCATTTTGGTTTGAAATTCTCTTTATCTGAAAATAGAATAGCTACCCCTGCTTGTTTGCTGGATTCCTGTCACATGGAATATTGTTTTCCATCCTTTGACTTTCAGTTTATGAATTTCACTTTGAATTAAATGTGCTTCTTGTGTGCAGCATATTGTTGAATCTTGCTTGTTGGTCTATTCTGCCAGTCTGTATCTTTTGTTTGATGAATTGAGATCATTATTGCTGATGGTTATTAACTCTGATATGTATTAACTTATCCTTATCATGTTATCTTCTTGTTGTTGGCTCCCCTCCCTCTTTCCCTTCCCTCTCTTTAATTGTTTGCCTTGCCTGGTGGGTTCCTTCTGCTGGAGTTCATGGATTTGTCCTAGATATTTCTCTTTAGAATACCCATAAAAACATTTTGCATAATTTTCCTCAGACGTTCTGTTCTTTGTCATGGAAGTATCTTACTTAACCATCAGTTTTGAAAGATAGTTTTGTGGGTACACCATTGTAGGTGATTTCTTTCTTTCTTTTTTTTGGTGGAACCAGGGATTGAACTCAGCCCCTTGCGCTTGCCAGGGAAGCGCTTATTCCACTGAGCCATCTCCCCGGCCCTGATTTGTTTCTTTCCCATAATAGCTTTGCAGATTCTATTCTTATGTGAAATTTCTGGAATCCTAATTATGATACGTTTGGCTGTAGATTTTTTTCCCATTGTGGCTAATCATAATTCTGTATGCCTCATTAACTGCAGGTCAAATTCTTTTTCCCTGCCAGGGACATTTTTTGCCATGGCATCTGTAAGCAGTTTTTTAATATCATTTGTGCTCTTTCCTGCTTTTTCATTGACTCCAACTAATGTTAAATTATTCTTCTTTGCCCATCTAGCAGCTGCTGGATTGATTTCTCATGGTTGCTTGCTAATTTCAAGAAATCTTTCTTTCCATGATCACTAATGGCAAGTCTGTTTTCTATATCTGAGATCTTCTCACATTGTCTTAACTTTCTCTGGATACGTTCAGTGGACTTTTTATTCTGCTTGAATCTGGCTTTTAGATTCCATTCTTTCCTATGCTGAGAATTCCTGGCTTCCATAACTTTTTTAAGCTCCTTTATTTTTTTGTCTGTATCTTCTCTAGAGTCAGTAATCACGGCTCTTATTGTGGACACCATCCCTGCAATTATCTGAGAAATTATTTCTGAGTTGATTTTTTCTAGAGTCTCATTCAATTGCTTTGTTGATACTACTTCAGGGAGGCCAGATAGATGGTTTTCAGACCGTTCAAGCTCACTGCTCTCTGGGTTTGCCTTTGGTGAACTGATTGTTTGGGGTTGCATCTTGCTTAAGTGTCTTCTCATTTTCTTTTATTTTTTAGGTTAAGTTCTGGGGTGATTCTTGTCAACTGCCTTCGGTAGGTTGCTTTATTGAGAGTATTTTGAATCCTTAGA
>NW_004524681.1:4810103-4826284 GCF_000260255.1 Octodon degus
AGAGAGAGAGAGAGAGAGAGAGAGAGAGAGAGAGAGAGAAGAAAGAGAAGCAAGTCCACCTTCAGGTTTGTCTCTACTGCCCCTGGTCCCAAGACTCAGCATCATCCTGAGACTCACTTACCTCGCTGCTGTCAGTGCACCTCCCATGGCCTTGAGCCCCGCTGGGAGTTCACTAAACGGATCTGGCCACTGCCTTGAGTGCTGAGCTCAGCTGGCCCTCTCCAAGATGGCTCCAGGCCAATCGTCCTTTCACCAGGGACAGCCGAGCCCTCAGTACTCAGCGTCGGTCGGTGCAGTCCTTCTCTCCCCATGTCCACGGCTCCACTCCCCTACTGCATCTCTCTGTGGAGGCTTCTGGGGACACCAGCGGTCCAGTGCATCTGCAGGTTTGGATTTCTCCCTCTCATAGTGAATCTCGTCTCAGCAAACGAGAACCTCAGAACCTGTAGTTCTTCACTGAAGTTTTTCTCTTCACTCCCTCCTGGGCTTCAGTTTGCACTTCAGATCCATCCTGGGTTCAGGGGACCTGCTTCCCTCTTTCTTGTGCTCCTCACGTTGCTATGTTCTAGCACCTGGATGGTAACACTCAAAGAGGCTATTTCTCTGCTGCTCACTGCCCCACCGTGTTGGTGCCTGTCCCTCCGCTTCCTGGTAGAATAGTCATGTGCAGCTGTTGCTTTAGTCCTTGACCTAACTGTGCTAAGTACATGGTACCAGTCACTGACTGCATGACAGCTACTCCATTCATACATGCATTTAGGAAATGTGTCTTGAACCTCTAATTTAATGTGACATTGTGGAAGAGGGAAAGAGACAAAGGGCTGACTAAGGTTTGAGAAGGGATGTATTATCAACTTTTTGTGGCTATGACAAAATACCTGAGAAAATCAACTTAAAAGGAGGAAAAGTTTTCTGGCTTATAGTTTCAGAGGTTTCCATCTGTGGTCATTTGGCTCTGTTGCTTTGGGGTCTCTGGGTAGGCAGAAGATTAAATCAAAGAGTTCATGATAGACAAGGCTGCTCATTGAAGTCCCAATGTCTCCTTCCAGGGCACAGCCCCAAAGGCCACATTTCTGCCAACCAGGTCCCAATTCCCGAAGATTGCCCACATCCCAGTGTACCACCACCTAGGGACCAGCACTTTAGCACATGAACCTTTGGTGGATACTTCCAAGCCACAGCACAGTGATTAATGAAATAAAATGAAAACTATCTGAATATATTGTTCTGTATTTAAAGCAAAGTGCTCAAAGAAGGGGAAAATTAACTGTAAGATAAAGTGAAGCCTGAGAACTGATCATTGGATTTCACAACATGAAGATGAGCAGCTATAAGTGGGAAGGTTATGGTTGCACTGAGGAAGCCAAAATCCTGTCTGGAGAAAGTGTGGGTAGCCAAGACGTGGACATAGTGAGTATAAATAGCTCTTTAGAAGACTTGAAATGAAAACCAGAATGTTCTATCCTTATAACAAGATCTCCATAATAGTAATAAAAAGTCATGTACTTTAAAGTTTTATATTATTTTATAGTGCACAAAATGCTTTTATAAATTCGTCTCACCTGAAAAAATCATAGATGACATAATAGGGAAGTGTTTAAACATCCAGCAGGTTTATGCTATTTAACCACCCTCAGGCTAACAAGTAGAGATAGCCCGAGGGGGGCTGACAGGGCTGATGCTTATGGGTCATAGTAGGAAATTTCAGTTTTGGTCAAATTCTTGACCAAAGTCTTGCAGTTGATGGTGAAGCTTGAGCTCAAGTGTGCATTTTCTAATTCTACAGCATGGACCCTTCCTGCTACGTTACATCATTTCCTTCACAGCAGGAGGCCAAATTCTCTTCTGTAAGAGTGTAATCATTAAAAAAAATTCAAGCCTAATGTCTGCTTCATTCTGAACCTAATTTTATTTCTGCAAGCACCAACATTGTCTTTACAATGTCATCCTCAAAAGACAGTCTTACTATAAAATTGTCAAGTGTGTGTTTAAACAATCCAGTAAGGATTGTTTTCATAAATTTAAGATATTCCCTTGAAATTTGTTTCTCGTCATTGTGAAGGTGCTGAGGACACAAAACTGATGGTCCAGTGGAAGGAAGTATTGTAGCAGTTGTGAGCAATAAGATTTATCCTGGTGTCGAGAGGACCAGAAATGACATAATGGCTGAAGCCTCGGAAAACAGAGAAATTTTACTCATGACCATAAATAAATCCTGATTGAAGTCTGTTGGCATGGTGTTAAGTTGTGATTCAGAGAAGACAAATCTAAAGGGATCAGAGTGATAAAGTCCAGGCATATAGTTTTGTGGTGAGCTCACCGTATATGGGGACAAAGCTTGGACTATCTTGAGAAATGAAAGTTAATATATCCCTTATTAGACAATCTCTCTGACCTATAAATTTTCTCACTAGGCTTTTGATGACAGTTATATGGCAAATAATTTAGCATTGAGGTCATTTTCTTGGAGCACAGGTGTTCTTCATTGTGACTGGGAGAATATTTACATGCTCAAGGTATCAGAAGATGAAGGTGATTTAGTGGTTTAACTTTCAGGGCCAGATTTATGCGTTCCCACTGTCTGTAGTCTCCTTCGCGTGGTCTGTCTTTAATTCCACTTGTAGTTCCTGTCTAGCTCAGTATACTTCTTTTCTTTTTTTTTTTTATCCATAAGAGAAACCCAAAATAGAAATGAAGAGCTAAAGAAAGGATACCTGGAAAGATGGAGATAGATCCTTCGCAAATGAGGGAACCAGGAGATGGCGGGAGGGAATGAATAAAAGAATTAAGGTGTGGTATGTGCATTCAGTGGCTCACCACAGAGAATGCAGGCCTTCCGTGCTGCACAATGCACTACTAAAAAATGAAAAGTGAAAAGATAAAGGGTCATGTGGCTCCTTAGTGACAGGTATATGTCACATGCCAGTGGCTGGACCACTAATGAAGAATGCTACCTACCCGCTGTCCTGCTTCTGAGGCTCTTAGCATGATAAATATTAAACTTTAAAGCAAAATTTGAAAATTTTCTTAGAAAAATGAAGATGACTTTCATCAGGACTTTCTACAACTGCCAATCTAGCAAGTAATTGAACTCATCACCTTTCAGGGATTACCTTACTTGTACTTGGGCTGCAAAATCAAGAATGCTGCCTCCAGAAAAATTAGAATCTGTGAGAGATCCAAGTAACATCGAGAAATACTTTTTACACTGTTGGCCCTGGTTCTGCCCCGTCTTGGCACTGCAAGCACTGAGCATTTTTTCTGCTTCCGCAGATGCTTCATTCTGTCAGTGTGCTCCTCCAGAGGAAAACCGGTTGAAGGCACTGCAGCAGTCATTGAGAAAACAGGACCGCTGTTATCCTGGAACTGCATTCCCGTTTCCTTCTCTTCCTTTGGGAACTACCTTCTTTTGGAGGGAGAATTTTGTTTTTCTTTTTCCAAAAAGAGAAGAATGACTCATTATTGAACTGGATAAGAGAAAATTATCTTAAATTAAGGAGTGGCCACTTGGATGAAGAGAATGATTGATTAACTAGGGCTAAAGTGATTGCTTGCAAGTTTCTTATTAAAGTTTATTCTTCATATGAACAAATATTTTAGGAAAAGTGACTTTTTCCCCCGTAGATATTACTCTTAGTGATATGCTCTTTGGGCATCCAGGGGTTGTCTCTAAAGTATTTTTTAATGGACTGATATTAGAAATGTGTTTATTAGCTTTATTTATTGTTGGCAAAGGGGATGAATGATGACCCAAATGTGCTGGCTTCCCTTTCAAAGTTTTAAAGTTGGACTTGGGTGTGGGAAGGACAAAGATTCATGGTGGCTGCTTCCAGGTGGCAACTAGGACTAGTCTAGAGAAAGGTGAAGCAGCTTAGAACATTAAGGAGCAACAGAACTGAGAGGTGAGCTGTCTGTCGGATGTAGGCACTATGCTGTGCTTCCCATGTCTCCTGAGTGCCCCTGGCCACCAGGAAGGCTGCCATGTGCAACCTCCCACTATCATTTTTTTGGTATTGCCCTCCGATGAGGAGGGTATCTCTCCCAAGGTCACCCCTCCTTTGTGGTGTCACCCTGTATTCAGTGACTGAATGGTGTCAGGTGTGCAGTGTGGGTCTTCCCAAAGTCATTGGAGGCCTCTTACAGCTCCAGGGTTCTCCAGAGCTCAGCAGCTGAGACCTTTGCAAAGCCTGATTCCCCTCCTGCTCAGCTGTCCTTTTCCTTCTCTTCCAGGTGTTAATCCCAAGATTGCATCAACCTGTGTCTCCCACAGAAAGCCCCTCTCACCTGGCAGCTAGGACCCTGTCTCAGTTACTCTTTTCTTGTTGCTGGGATAGATGTCTGACACTCAAAATTAAGGAATTTTGAATAAAAGCCCCCAACCATAGCCATGCCACTGTCTAAATATTCAACTGCTTTGAAATTTCTTTTGCTAGATTACTCAGTCCATTGCACTTAATCTCAGTCTCAGGCAGTCTCTGGACATGAACAAAATGCAGAAAAACTTTCTGCCAAGCCAAAACACAAATCATTTGGAGTCTGTCAACCAAATGCAGTCCTTCTTCCCAGCAGAAACCTCCCAGCTGGGTCTTTTTTGTAGGTCAGCCTTCTGGTCTTCTGAGCTCTGACCAGAACGAGAATCTCCCATACAGAACGGCTGGGTTGTTCCGCACTTCTCTTATAGGCAACATCTCCAAACCTTTCCTATCTCTTCCTATAAGCCATTCCCAAAAACTCCTGAGCAACATAGTCAGATAGGCACAGCAACAACCTCACTTCTCTGGTACCACATTCTGTCTCAGTTACTCTTCTCTCATTGCTGGGACAAATATCTGACACTCAGAATGAAGGAAGGAAAGGTTTATTTAGCTCACTTTACAGGAGGTTTAGTCCATACTCAGCTGGTTCCAAGGCAGACTGGCACATGGCAGAGGGCAGCCTTGGCAAAGAGCAAAGAGCAAAGAGAGTGGCAGCAGCTCAGGCAGCTAGCTAGCCTCTCTCCCCTCCTTACATTGCAATGCAAATTACCTGCCCCAGGGCAGGTACAGCATCCACACCCAGGGTCATCAATCACAAACTCCAGAAGCCACCCCATGACTGCATGAGGCTTTGGGGAACACCTAGACACAAATCATAACAGACCCCTACACTGCTCCACATTCTCTGTCATCTCTGGCATTTCCTACAGCATTCTGTGTGATTAAAAATGTCAAATTCATTCTTCATTTTCTTGATTCCCTTGTGCTCTCATTATCTGCTAATGGCCTCTGTGAGGAGTCCTACTGCAGGTCTCCAGAAGCTCTAGGGGGCTTAGGAGACAGAGTCAGGGCTTATAATGCAGGTGAAAGTAAGGGAATTGATGGTTTCACTTTCCAAAGATGCTGAAGTATGCACATTTCTGCATCCAAAAAATGCACAGTAGGATTATGTGGATTTCTATAAGTTAGGCAGGACATCCACAAGATCAGTTACTTTTTCTCAGCAAATTGTCCTGGCAGCCTATGTGTGCTGTAGGTAGGCATCTTTATCCTCTCCCCTCCACCCATCCTCTCTCCCTGGAAAAATCAGTGAGAGCACAACTTTCACAGCTCACCAACGACCTCCCCGTGCTGTGCTGCCTTGCACAAACGCGTGCTCAGAAGTAAGGGAAAGGGGAACACATATGCATTCTTGCAAATGAGTAGACAGTGCAGTGACGAGCATTATGTTCCTTCTCCGTGTCCTGAGAGCCACTCACCAGTCTGTCAGGAGGGATGGGGCTGAGCGGCAGGCTTTTCCCTGGCACAGCTCCGCCAGTGCCAGGTCTGAAAAGAACCAGAAATCTGCTCTGCAGGGCATTCGTGGCAGGGCAGGCTGTGAGCTGCCTTTGGCCCAGCTGGCTTTAAAGGCTGCAAGTGTGTACTGCTGGCCACCATCACGCCTCTCGTGTTCCTTGGGGGCTGTTCTCTTTTGAAACAGCAGCAGACAATTACCATAGAGAATACAGTGAGAAGAACAGCAAATGTAGACTTAGTGGGAGTGTGGGCTTTGCAGCCAGACCAACGTGGGTTCCGGTGCCAGCCCTGCCAGTCAATGTGACCTAAAGGGACGGGTTTCATTTCTTTATTTCTCTCCCAAGTCAGCCTTCAAAAGGGCCACTTACAGAATCCTGAAAAGTCAAACAGTACAAAAGCGTATGCAGTGGGGGTGAAGCCTCTCTTCCCTCCCAGTCCCCGCCGCGTTTCCTTTCCCTCATGGCAACCGCTCACAGTTTCTTGTGTCTTTCAAGACATCTATGCATGAGAAATCCTAGCTGTGTGTGGTCATGTATACTTTCCTTTCAAGAATGAATCTTGCCACGTATATGTAATGTTCTTCTGTGGCTCTTTTTCACCTAGAAGTATGGCTTACACCACATTTCATGTTAGTACCATCCTGTTCTTTTTTCTGTGGCTACATTGTAGCCCATCCAGTAGACGAACCATTTATGAACATGTGCCACTGTACATCTGTCTAATTTTAAGTGATTTCTTTTTAGTGGTCTCCAGTGGATCGCTATAACCAAGGCTGCAATAAGCACCCTCGCATGCGCACGTTTAAACACGTGCATAATCAATTCTTTAAAGCGGCATATCTATATCAAACTGTGTGGATAATGACTTTTTAATGGATATTGCAAAATAGCATAAATACCCTAATTTCTCTGAAATTCAGGGTGCTAGTCTGTAAAATGAGGGTAGAAACAGTACGTATCTCATAAGATCGTTGTGAGATAAGATACACATGTACTGTTGCTAGCTATACCAAAGTTAAATACGAGACTCTAGTTATATTCTAATAGCAGATAAATAACAATAATCCTTTAGTAGAAGTATATCCCAAATGTCACATGAGACACACCTATGCTAAAATAACTTCTTGTTTCTCTGAACACAAATTTAATGGGGTGTTATTTTTTATTTGCCACTCTATACATGAAAATATTAGTCCAGTCCCTAGAATGCATGCTATAATTCTTACTGGACATTTAGGAAAATGATATTAATCAGCAAATGTTTTTGGAAAGAATTCATTTTATGCTCCTTGATTTATCTATCATTCAATAAACATTTATTGAACAGCTACTGGGAGCTGGGCATTATGCTAAATCCTGAGGACACAGTGGAGAACCAAAGGGGCTGTCTGGGCTGGGAGGGCTTCCGTTGTTCCCAGCACTGACATGTGGCTTAGACTGAAAACACTGGGCTTTGTGTAGGAGGGCTGCGTGCTGAGCAGGAGGCAGTTACGTGTTGTTTGGTCTCTAGGGTCCCGACAGTGCTTCTGTAACTTTTTAGGAAACCCTGATTTTTAGGAATTTGTATTGCTAATAAGAAGCCAGGAACGATGGAGTGTGGGAAGGATGACAGGGGCCTGGAGGAGCCTGTTGAATGTCCCCCTGTCTGTCCCTCGGCTGGGCATCTTGTTTAAGGCAAGCTCTAGAGCCTGTAGTCCAGTACATAGAATGTAGGTGCTAGCCCAGTGTCTATATCTCTGTCTCTGTCCGTCCGTCCGTCCATCCGTCCGTCGATCTGTCTGTCTGTCTCTGTCTCTCTCTCTCTGTCTTTCTGTCTGTGTCTGTCTGTCTGTCTGTCTGTCTGTCTCTCTCTCTCTCTCTCTCTCTCTCTCTGAGACAGGGTCACATGATGTAGTCCAGGCTGACCTTGAAGTCACTCTATAGACTGGCCTCCACCTTGCAGTGATCTTCCCATCTCAGCCTTCCGAGTGCTGGGATCACAGGTATGTGCCCAACTGCAGACTTGCCTTGACTCAAGGAGGTTTTCCTCTAGGCCCCGTGCTCCTGGTGCCCTTGCCTCATCAGGAAGAAGCAGGCGTGGATGGACTTATCAGATGTCATTTAGGGCAGTTTCGACCATTCCTCTTTCCTTAGCTCTCAGACTCTGAGGTTCTGAAGAGAAGATATGTATGTTAGTGGCTGTATAAAACAATTCTGACATTCTGTGGCAGTTGAAGTCCATGTTTCCAGCTGCCTCGGGAAGGTAAATTTTATGAATTGTTTTCTTAATTTTGGCTTATTTACCAATTGGCTTGTGAGTTCAATAAGGTAAAGGCTATCTTATTATCCCATCTAGTTTTGAAAAATCTGCTTCAAAGGAGCACTAACTAGATTATGCCTGTTGCATAACATGCAGTAATTCTATTACAATACTGAAAATTGAGTCACATTTTAAGATCTTGGAATTTCAGTGCGATTAATGAATGAACTCGGCAGAATATTCATCTTCATGCGCTCGGTGCCTTTCCCTGACAAAGGTGAAGGCAAAGCTTGAAGGTCCAGGGTCCTTGGGGCCATGTGTCACCTTTGACAGCCCATGAAGCCACCTTGTGTCCTCCCAGCAGGGCTGCACAAGGCGTGGCTGGCTTCCAGCACCAACCTTCGAACATCTGCGTAGCACATGGGGCACTAGGGTGTGTCTGTTCATTGCTTCAAGCTGATGACGAAACCCAATCACTACACAAGTTAAAATCTGAAAAGCCCAGAAATATTTTGAAGATGAGCTTTAAGGCAAATCTTCTTGTCTGTTCCTCATCCTGCTGGGTGTCTTTGATGTTTTTCATTGTCCGTGGTAGTGGGTATGGCAAGAGAAATGATTGCTTTCAGAATAGAGACAACTGAAGTTCATTTGCAGGTCCGCACTAGTTTCTGTCTGTTGTACACTCGGGTACTTCTGATCCTTAGCGCTTATTAAATGTGCCTCTGAGTTCTTAGCCAAAGGCAATGATATACAGCTGGTGGGGTAGAATCTGAAACATCACTACAAAGCCCCCACCTCTTATTGTAGCGTACACAGATACCTACTCAAATAAGGGTTTAACCTAGCCATGTCCCTATGTTGTGTTCCATCAATGCCTCCATCCATTTTCCTGTGTAATTCAATTGCATATTTCACACGGTTAGTTTCACCTTCCTGACATAATGTCTTTTGTACCTTTTTTGCCCTTCACCTAACTTCTGTGTCTTTGTCTAGTTGCAAGATGACTTTCTATAAGCGACTCACTCTGCAAGGCTTGTGCTGCTTCCTGTTAGGGTTCTGCCCACGAGTCTGCCACGTGTCTGTGAGGTTGTAGGGCATTGGCAGAGCAGCTGAGCTGTGCTAAGCTCTTGGTTATCCTCGAGGAGCTGTCGCTTGCTGTCTCTGGTGCCGTCCTCCCTGCGCTTACCGCGTCCAAGTGGGAGGGGTCACAGCACTTGGTATCATTTCAGCATCTTAAGAGACTTTAGTAGCAGTGTGATTTGCATAAATAAGACCCAGCATCCCCCCCCCATCCACGTGTCCTGTTCTGTGTACACTGTTCCCTGAGAAATGTCTCTACTGGCCCATGAGATCCTCAGCAGAAGGAAGCCAGTGCAGCATCCATACCTGTAAACATAAACAAAGTAAGGTTTCAGGGCTTCCTAGCTTCTCCTGTTGTCATCGAGTTAGATAAAGTCCAGAAAAGCAAGGCTTGGGAAGCGATTGAATTCTGGCTTGGGATGAAAATGCTGCCATTGAAGATTTTCCAGAACAACATGTACTTGGATCCGTATTAAAGAAAAATTCTTGGAGTGTTTAAGCCAAATGACCCAGCAGAGTTGATAGTGTGAGGCATATTTCACAGTTGTATAAATATTTAAAACTGTTTTCCAAACTATAAAGGAAAGTAAATGAGGTTATTTTTTAAAAATAAAACCCCTGCACAATGAAATTAACCTGCCCACCTTAACTTACTGGGGCGTGGGCCTGCTCCTCTCAGTTTCCCTTCTAACCCACCCGTCCCTGCCTGCTCTTCTAAGTGAGAATCTCGGAGAAAGAAGCGTGACAAAGGCTTCCAACTTGGAATACAAGGCCGGTTTCCATTTCAGGAAGTTTCAGAAGGGAGTGCTCGTATCACACGAGTGTGCTGCAGGTGGCCTGCTCTACAGGGCCAGTGGAGCCAGTGGACGTGATCGCTTTGCATCATAGACCCCTTGACCGTGGGGTCCCGAATATGGGGCTCAGCTGTCATATGCATGGACTTCAAAGAGAGCTGCACGGGCCGCTGTTGCCCTGCCAGCGTCTATCCTGAGCCATGGGGCCCTCCTCTGGCTGCAGTGCTGGACAGTTCATCTGCTGTCTCTCAGGGCTTCTTTTCTTGCCCTCTTCAAAATGTTCACTTTTCCTCTTTCACTTGCATGTGAGCTGTCGCCCTGCACTGTCCCACCTGCCACTGTCTTCTCATTCCGTTTTTGTCTGAGACAGTGACAAGGATACTTCTGTTTTATTGTAAAGAATTTGAAAAGAATGTCAGCAGTTTAATTTATGGACAGTCACAACTGTGGCACAAGCTGGCATTGTGGGGCAGTGAAAAACAGCACTTAGCCAACAGGAGGATGTTTAGTTTCACCCAAAGGTGTCATTAACCCACAGGGTCACCTTGGGCAACTCCTTAATCTCTCTGAGCTTTCACTCCCAGGCTTCTCAGGCAAAGAACTTTGCTAGAAGGAATTTAACATCCTAGCGCAGTCTTACCTGCTTCCTGTGTAGTGTGACTTCACTTCACATGAAGACTATAGATGCATTTCCTTGGTTATATGTTTGGTTCTTCTCTATTCTTGAAAAAAATTAATTTTGTTTTTGTCCTCAGACTGCAGAATGAAAAATGGATGAATGTCAAAGTGGGGGACATCATTAAACTAGAAAATAACCAATTTGTTGCTGTGAGTATTTGACATTGCTTATCAAATTCACTTCAGATTAAAATATCATATATAACGGATTACCTACATTGGCAAATTTAGTAAATTTATACTAGTCATTTCATGTACATAGAGTTTTAAAAATGCCTCTGAGTACCTAAAAAAGATTGTTTTCAAGTATTTTGAATACTATGTCATAATACTGTAATTAGTACTATTAATTTTACAGCATAGGGCCAGCCTGATAGCTCAGAGGACTAAAGCACCTGCTTAGGCAGATGCAGGGGGCAGGAGTTCAATCAGCATGCTGTGCTGCCCCTGCCCCCCCAGGGCCGCGCTGATGGCGATTGAGACTGGGCGAGGTGGTGTGCGTCTGCAATCCCAGTGCTTGGGAGGATGAAAACAGGAGGATCACCACAAGTTCGATCTGTGTAGTGAGACCCTGCAGACCCTGTACTAAATGAATTAATTTTTTTTTGCAATATAATAGAAAAATCACGAACTAGAGGAACTACTGTACATTCCTTTATGAATAATCAGAAATGTCTATTGATTGTACCAAACTAATACTAAAGAAGTCCTGCTTTGCATATCAGATGCACAATCATTTATATTTTCAAGCTATTGATGTTACAATTTCCTTAATAAAAATTCAGTTGGGCCAGTGAAATGCATGAACTAACTGTAGTTTAAGTTTAGGGAAACAAAAGCTATGCAGACCAGAGGCTAAAAATTCAAATGGTTGTAGAGTTTATGTCAAATATATATATGAGATTACCTGTCAAAGTTTTTGTGCTGAGTCTAGTTTTGTGAATCAAGTGCTGTTCATTAAATCTGAAACATTTTTTATTTTATTTTATTTCTTTTTTTGTGGTACTGGGCTGAGACAGTTTATGACAGAGGAAAAAAATGACAGCCCTGAGATTCATTTACAGCCACAACGACTGCATTCACCTCCACACTCACCTCCGAAGCCCCCTCTTTACTGAGCTCTGTGCTCACTGGTGCCCACTGTGGCCCGGGCTCCTCGTGTGCAGAACGGCTTGCCGGGTTCTCCCTGTGAGCTATTTACTTTTGGTTTAAGCAATTTAAATCACTCATCCAACAAGTTTCCCAACTCCTTAAAGATTCAGAGTGCTAGGGCCGCCCAGAGAGGTCAGTGGATTAAACGCCTGTTTAGGCAGTCCCGGGGACGGGCGTTCAATCCCCTGCGTGCCATGCTGGCCCCGCCCCCAGGGGCGCTGAGACAGCGATTGAAACTGGGCATGGTGGCGCTCGCCTGTAATCCCAGCGCTTGGGAGGCTATAAAAAAGGAAGATCACTACGAGTCTGATCTGTGTAGTGAGACCCTGTAGACCTTGTCCTAAATATATTAAAAGAAAACAAAAAGATTCGAGTGCTGCGTATGAGGTGGCATTGCCAGAACTCTCCCTGTGGGTGGGATGGAGGCAGAGGGCGAGGGGCACGGCTCCGTCAGTGACCAAGGCAAACACTCTGCCTTCTTGGCCTGGGTTTCTCTGGGCATCCAGGCTGGGTGCTGCCTGGTCTCCCTTCCAACCTCACCTTCTGGGGTTCTCTGTTTGGGCTGAGACTCAACTTCAAGATCCTGGGAGGCAAAGTACACCTCAATTTGCTTGGTCTCCAGTGTCTAGTGCCATGGAGGCATTCAAAAGTGCTATTTAAATGAATAAATGTCAATCTTGCAAGAAATAAGGCAGAAGAAAAAGAAAGTTGATTATAAATGTTCAAAATTCAGAGTACCCCTTATCAATGGGATAAGGAGTTATTTTCACTATGATTAAGTACAAATCACATATACATATTTAAAACACGTTTTTAAGAAGAAAATGCTACAGGAAACTTATTTAGATCTAATCTCATGAATGAAAATTGTTCTAAGATGATTACACAGAAAGTTTGGGTGCTTCTAAATTTATACACTTCGCTTTCTGCTGGCAGGCTTATTCAAATATTTTTGGCTAGTGTTTCATTCTAAATGGTGCTAGAGGAAATATGGCATAAATTACAATGTCATACAGTTTTAGAAATTTTATTTAGGATTGGGTATTTCATGGACAATGCTAGCTATTTTTCTGTTTCAGGTATCCCACAAAAATAATGTAGCTTAAGAGTCCCTTAGAGATATCAGTAGTGATATTCCTAAAAAAACTAAAAGTAGAAATTTCACTTGACCCAGTTACTCCCCTTGTGGGTATCTTCCTCAAGGAGTTAAAGATATCATATTATAGAAATACTTGGGGGCTGGAGAGATGGCTCAGTGGTCTAAAGCACCTACTTGGAACAAGCTTGGCAAAGCACAGGGACCGCGGTTCGATCCCCCAGCACCACATGCCAGTCAGCCCTGTCCCCTGGTGGGCTGAGCTGGCCACACACACACACACACACACACACACACACACTAAATAAATGTAAAAAATAAATAAATTAAAAAAAGAAATACTTGGATACCCATGTTTATAGCAGCACAATTCATAATAACTAAAGCTTGGAAGCATCCTATACATCTACTTATAGATGAATGGGTGAAGAAAATGAATTGATACACAATGGAGTAATACTCTGCCACAAAGGACAAATATGAGCCGTTTGTAGGAAAATGAATGCACCTTGAGACTTTGATTTCAACTGAAATAAATCAGGCACACGTGCTGATAAATACATTGTTCCTCTTACATGAGAAAGTTAAAGTCTAAGTAAATGAAGGAACAAAAGAAAATATGGATAATAAGAAGCAGGGAGATCTTTTGCAGATGGAAAGAGGATCAAGAGATGGAGGGAAGAGGCAGGGAGAAGAAGGAAAGGAGGATAAGATGTGCCATGTGTGGGCACCAACCCCTCACAATGGATGCAATCATGCGCTGTAAACATGCACTTAAAAAGACAAAAGACAGACAAAACTAAACAAAAACTGAAGAGTGAAAAATAAAAGCCCGGCGGAATACTCTAATGGGAGTGTAGTTTGGTCTCATTTGTTCACTAATACTATACCCTAGTATTTTCAATTATCCAATTCTGGTGGGGAGGGGGATGAGTTCAGAAAGGCAGAAGTCAGGTCTGTGTCTCAAAACAGCAGTTCTCTAGGAGTTGGATCATTAATATTGGTTTAAATATGAGCCACACATTAAGACAAATTCCCATTAAGTCCCAGTGCTGACCAATAGAAGTTTTTTTGAGCTGAAAGCAAGATTCTGTAGTTGTGCTATCCAGTGTCATACCTGACATCCCGTGCGATAAGTGAGCACTTGAAATGCACCTCGTGCAATGGAGGAACTGAAGCTTGAATTTTCTTTTTAGAATTTAGAATTTTAAGTAATTTAGGTTTGAATGATGACGGTGATTTGTGTCTGCCATATTGGACAGGGTGCATATGGCCTTTTACTGGGGTTGTAGGATGGGTGAGATGTTTCCATTCCTCCTGTCTTCACGTAGAGTGTTGGCACTGAAGTAGCACTGTGTCTTGTCTTCTTGCTTAGTCCCCTGATTGGTAGCTGGGGTAGGGCGGGGAGTGGTGTGCATGACTCAGCAACCCCTTCCTCACCTTTCTCCTTGGGAGCTTGCTGCATCTGTGCCCTGCTCGCCTGTGCCATCGCTTTTACAGGAGCAGACCCCGCTGGTGGGTCAGTGGGGGCCAGGCTACTTTAGAGGTTCCAGTGTCTAAGGCTGGTGGCCTGCCCAATGGGGTGAAGCATTAGCAAGCTCACTCAGCCCACGGCCCCAAAGCCTGGGCTCCAATGATATCACCTGCCAAAAGATGATATTTTTACCTCTATTCTGTTTGACTCCTATAACTGTAGCTCAGTTGATTTGAATCTTGAGAAAGGAAAAGAATCTTCCAAATCCTCAAAACTCTGTGGGACCTAAGGATTAGGCCATTTTGTTCAACAGTTTTCCGTATCTAGCTACTCAGCACCTAGAAAACTATTTTCAAGGACAAGTGACTGTTTTTATAGGTGTACTGTTGTCACTGCTTTAAAGAGCTGACATATGGCAACTGGGGACAAACACTCACAAGTAGGAGTTGTGATGCTGAGCCAAGCTCAGGACACCAGCTCATGAAGATAATGACACAGTACGAGTCGCTAGCATGTACCAGCTCTGTGCCATTTGCCCACAACTTTGTAAGCCTTTTGTGTGGATTGACTTGTGTAACCCTCACTTTAGCCCAAGGAGATCAGATTGTGTGCTGTTGTTATTGTCCTCATTCTATAGGTAGGAAAACAGAGGCACAGTGTTTTCAAGTATCTTGCCGGTGGGAGAGCCAGGAGGAAATCTGGGTAACCAGGCCTCAGATTTGAGCTCCTTTCTGCTCCTCTGCAGCTCCTCTCTCAGAACAGTCACTGCCAGGCTTGGGGGCTGTGTTTTCAGAAAACACAGCTCTGGGCCGGTGTGCTAGCGGTGGAATGATCCATGATGTTGGGCCTAATTTAATCTGCTCAAACTTAGAAATTACACCTTAATTTATGTCAGTTTAGCCTTGAATTTTAAGCAAGGAAAGGTGTTCACCTGAAATTGTCAATTTGCTGATATGTTTAGAAGTTACTTATTTTTGCTGTTTATGAAGGAAACCCCATGACTCCTACACTTTTTTTTTTTTTTTTTAAATCCAAGAACATTCTTGGGCTGAAATTTCAGGACTCCTATTTTATTTTGGAACCAGGAAGAGCAAAGAACAGAATTCAGGTATCACAATGAGATTGACTTACAGTAGAAGAACCCAGCCAACCATTGGAAGGCACGCTGCAGAGTTCTCGGCTCACCGGAGCCCACGCCGGGCCCAGCAGGACCTTTCCCTCACGCAGCAGCAGTTCTCCGCCACTGTTGGCTTTGCTTCTCTTGGGTGATGGTGGCAATAAATGCCTTGCTGCGTAGGAACACATTTGAATGTCGTGAAAATTTAGCTGTTTAACTTATTTGGAAAAAAAAAAACCCATCATGTATTCATGTTTTAAGTGTTGGCTACAGCTGCATTCTTTTTAAAATTTTATTTAACACTAAATCATTGTTCAATTACAGAATGTAAACATTTTCACCTTTCAAGCAGGCTAGGCCTGGAGAGATTAATTTGACCTAAACACAAGGCCTGATCTTTGCTGGCAGGGCTTCCTGAGGGACCATTTAATTGGCCTCCTTGTTATCTTAAATCTTACAGCTTCAAGTCAGAGTCATTAGTTCTTTCAACTTAATTGCTTTAAATAAGAAAAAAAATGTATATGTCCTATTTTATGTGCACTTCACACAGCTCTGACAGTAGAAGGGTGGGAATGTCCGTGTAAAGAGTTTTAAGGATGCATTAATCCAACCTGTATTGAATAAGAGCTGTATTATTAAAATGAGAAAAGGCAGTAATTATCTTCTCCGTTTCAAGAAAGATGAAGGGCCGGTGGTCTGTTTAGAAGCAGGTAGCAAGCTGTGGGGATGAAGTTTTCAGGCAAGAGTGTTCTCTGACGAGGGGAACAGCCTGCGATGACAT
>NW_004524681.1:4826690-4831539 GCF_000260255.1 Octodon degus
AACTGCTTTTTTCCATAGATCAGCAGGACTGCACAGTACAAACCTTTCTGCTTACATACATAAATCTCTTTTTTTCACTCCCTCTCCTGTCCTTCTCCTCAACTAAGTTTCCTTTTGAATAAGTTCATTCACTTTTCCCAGTATCTGTTGTACCCTCCAAATTCCATGTTTCTCCTTCAGGTTCTCACACGAGGGAGACAATATGATGTTTGATGTTTGCACATGTGGGTCTGATTGATTTCACTTAGGAGTATGTTCTCTAGTTGCATCCATTTACTGATGACATACTCAAATCTATCTAGTTTTATAGCTGGATAATACTACATTGTGTAAAAACACCCAATCTTTTTTATCCATTCCTCAATTGATGGGCATCTGGGTTGTTTCCAGGATTTAGCTATGACAAATTGTGCTGTTCTAAACATGGGTGCACATATATCACCATGGTATGAGGTTTTTAGTTCTTTGGGAAAATGCCCATGAGGAGAATAGGTAGCTTGAATGGAGCCTCCAGTCCTAGCTTTTTAAGGAATCTCCACTTGGTGCACTCCCACCAACAGTACAGAAGGGTTGTTTTAATTTGCATTTCTGAAATGACCAATGATGTTGAACATTTTTTCATATATTTACTTTCCATTTGTATTTCTTCCTCTGACAAGTGTATATATCAGTCCTCTTCCTTCCTTCCTCTTTGATCACCATCTTTTTCTTATTCTCAAGTTAATTTAACTCTAAGGACTCAGAGCAATGATGATTCTAGGACATCTTAGTAGATATTCATAAGTAAAAATGTTACAATCCCACACACTTTCATTTTTATGATTTAATTCTGATTTTTGACTCAGTGTATGAGTTATGTGTTATTTTGATGTTGATTTTAGATTACAAAATAAAGGATAATACATGGAATGGAAAAGATGAGGCTGGCCAACAGAACTGAAGGGAGTGCAAAAGTGGTGCTCGAGTCCATGCTGCAAATGAGCATCCTTGGGCTCATGGCTCTGTTATTCCCACATTCTTGTATGACTAATTTTGGTTTTGAGCACCAACAAAACAAAACAAAGCAAAGGGAAGTCCTCTTAATTTCTGGTAGTTGTGTTCCAGTGATTTTTGAGCCCACCAGAAGAAATAATATACATTTTGCGCTCAGAAATTGTGGAAGCTCAGTCCAGATCTACAATGGAAGCTCTGCTAGATTGAAGCTATCTACATGTGTCCACTAGTACAGGGTTAAATCTCTTGGGGCCTCAGCTGCCTCAGTTAGAAGTGATGACTCTTTCATCGTGACTTTGGAAAGGCCATGGGCTTTGTGTGAGTGAATTTAGTTCATCTGGGTCAGCTGGAGGAGTCTATTCCCTTCTCGTTGCTGGGCAGATGTGACCCTCTCAGGTCCCCCCTGCGTACAATACCCCGGAACTATTGTATACATATAGTGTTGTTGAAGAAGAAAACAACCTAATGATGAGAGAGTGTTTCATAAATTTTTAAAGAGTGTCAGAGCTTTATGATGACATCAGTTTTTGAGCTTATGCTTCCTTTATCCTTTATAAAACTCAGCAAACACAGATGCCAGGTCACCATCTGAGGGCTTGTCCCTGGTTTCGAGGACTCAGATACTCAGTGGATTCATTTTAGATTTCCTCTCACAGGAATATTTATTCCAGGTCTCCAAGAAGCAGCCAGTTGGCTTTTCTGTTGCCTCGTGGTTGGAGGAGGGGTGGCCTGAGATGTACCTTTTTCCCGAGGCAGGGCATGGGAAAAGGGAGAGGATACTTTATCAAGTACAGATTGGGGTTGCCCTAGTTACTTTTATCATCACTGAGACAAAATACCTGACACCCAAAGCAAAAGGGGTAAAGGTTATTTGGCTCACAGTTTGTAGAGGTTTCAGTTGATGGTCAGCTTGCTCCAAGGCAGGGTGGCTTGGCAGCCAGGCATCATAGAAGAAAAGCATTCATGGTGCCCACAGGTAGCAAGGCAACAAGGCAGGACGGAGGCACGCCTTTTTGGTTCCTTACATTGTGCCTAGTCTATTGGGATTAGGGTGACACCAATCCAATCAATACTGATTTACTAATCACACACCCTTAATCCCAGCATCACACACTGTAGATTCAGTCACCTCTGAAGAAGCCCAATGAGTGCACGAAATCTTGAGGGGACATCCAGACACAAGCCATAATAGGGGTCTAGTTGTGATTATTAACTGTTGCTTGGCTCACCTATGTGTTCAGATGATTATTTTTTTGGCTTGTTCTTTACTCCTGCTGTGCCTCTTGCCAGGGAATCTGCTTTTCACTGCTTCTGGAATCTGCTGCCCTCTCTGGGACTCTTCTTTCTATTGGTTCTAGAATCTGTCTTCTGTCCCTTCTGGAATCTTCTATAATACCTGTCTTCAACTACTGACACAACGTGTACTTTCATTTCCATGTATCCCATAGCACTATTAATAAGACTTGTAGAGTCCTATCTATCTTACCTTCGCTAAATTGCAAAATCCTTGAAGCAAAGATTTCAGTGACCTTCCATGTAGGCCTCGGTGTGCCTGGATCCAAACTCTGACTCCTCTACTTCTAACCACGCAGCCTGGATCAGGCTACTGAGCCTTCCTGGGTCTCCTTTCCTTATTTGTCCATTGGGAGTGGATAACAACAGGACCTACATGACAGGATTTCCATGACAGTTAAGGAAAAAGTCCCCATGGAAAATTCTTAGGAGAGTTCTGGAACAGTAAGCTCCAAATATCCTCTATTGGTGTCCTCAGTACCTAAAGCTGGTGCACATTTCTGGATCAAGTAGGAACTGGATTTCCTGAGATGTCCTGGAGGGATCAGCCAGAGGAGGTCTGATCTGGGATGCTCAGAGTCCTGGGTCTGGTGCACTCTAAGATCACTCACTCCTAGGTTGCACCAACTCCTGGCCCAGCACCTCCCATCACAGGACCTAATGGGGCTGTAACTGTAATTCTTATGCCTTTTCCTGACTGGAAGAGTTCCTGAGTGCGCTAGGAAGTCGGGGGACTGACTGCAGGCTGAAGAGTAAGGGCTCCCACCCAATCTGTTCCTCCTTACCCAAAGCCTTCAAGGGACAGGTGAACAGAGGTCTGCACCAGGGCTCAGCACAGGGAGAGGAGCAAGGGACAATGAGGGAGCAGAGGCTAAGACAGAGATCAGGGAAGCAGAAAACAAGAGGAATGTTCAGAGAGCACCAAAGAAGAGGTGACAGTGGAAGAGACCACAAGAGAAGGGAAGGGAGAAGTTCCAGGTTCCTGGGAAGACGGAGAAAGAGCTGTCAGGCTAGAGCTAAGGGGCTCAGATGTTCAGCCTGTAGAAGTTGGGCTCCCTCTCGGGGAAGAGTCCAGCCGCCAGGTGGCAGTGGTGCCTAGGTCACGTGTCCCAGCCTCCTGTAGTTGCCATGAGGTGCAGCAGCCCTGGGCCACTTTCTCTGCAGTGCTGGGGAGGAGGAGGTGGATTTTCTCTCTGGGTTATGACTGTGTTCCATCGCAGGTGCTTAGAGTCAGCGAATTCTGGATTTTGTTTAAAATCATCGTTTTAAACTTAAGTGAGGAGAGTCATCGGCCCCAAGAGCTTTAATCTTGCCTGTTTCCAGGGTTAGGCCTTTATGCAGTGAATTTTTTTATAAAGTTAATTGTTATTGGTATATAGTTATAATACGGGATGACTGCATTAACCCGGGGGCTGGAGTATGTGCATGCCGCAGTGCGATTCTGTTCACCCCGTCCCCTCCATCTTCCGGTCCCCTGCTCTTCTGTAGAGATGTGTGTCCTGATGTCCTATCGTCTGTCTTTTCCTTTGCTTTTTAATTTATTTGTATTTTGAGTTTTTCATATCAGCAAACCTGTATTTAAGCTTCAGAGGTAGGCAATAGGAGCAAGGTGAATTTTCAAAAAAAAGTCTCCTTTTTAGATCATGGTGGGTCATGGCTGATAGGGAGTGGCGTGCACTTTGGTCACTGTGTGTATGGACTCCCCTGCTTGTGCTTGGTGAATTAGGAGAGCCTTTCTGCCTGGGCCGGCTTCTGAGGTTGCTCCATTTAGGGTTGAGAAGGATCCTTTTATCCCATGAGGGACTTTCTCAGTTCAGTTTTATCCTGATTTAGACAAAACTACATGCACGCACACAGGCATAAAACTCCACACGCGTAGTTATTTTTGAGTTGGAATTTAAGCACTTGTGACAGTGAAACCAATAGAAGCTAAATGTCACCTCCAAGACTTGAGAACAAAGTAGTCCCAATATTTTTAAGTAACAAAGATAACAAAATGTCATAGATTTGGAATGCTAATTGCACAGTCAGGCAGCAAGAAAATTGCTAAGCTAATGTCAGTTCTGAAATTTAAGTCAATTCTTTTGGGATATTCAACTCTTTGGAATTTCATAAAAGCACTTATTCTTAAAATAAAATTTGAAATTTGAAATAAAATAAAACAGATAAGCCATTTCCTAATATAGAAAGCTACTGAATTCTAAACCTGAATTGTGACAGGTAATTTCCAAATCCCCAATGGACACTGAAATAAAATGATTTCTCTTTTCTAAAAAAGGCAAACTATTCAGCGTCTGAACATTCCCCAGTGTCT
Source organism: Octodon degus (assembly GCF_000260255.1). Taxonomy (NCBI): domain Eukaryota; kingdom Metazoa; phylum Chordata; class Mammalia; order Rodentia; family Octodontidae; genus Octodon; species Octodon degus. The sequence continues at coordinate 4,831,291 of NW_004524681.1, forward strand.
TTTACTATCTTGTATCCTGTCTTGCTCTCTTGCCTGAGCCCCCTTCCATTCTCTCATTCCTTATTTTTTCAGTCCCTTTCTCTTCTTCCTTGTCTCTCTCCTGACCTCTCAGTCTTTCTTTTCATCTTCCGTCTACTTCATCTGTCTTCCTATCTCCTTTGCCTAACCACTGCCCTTGACCATACTGGGTAATAAGTGCTTCCCTGGCAAGCACAAGGGTCTGAGTTCAATCCCTGGTTCCGCAAAAAA
>NW_004524681.1:4831639-4867873 GCF_000260255.1 Octodon degus
TTGTACCAAAGCAAGTAATAATCAAAAAAGGTAAAGCAGGGGGGTACTGTTTGACACGCTACCTCCACCCTGGTTTCTGCTCGGGTCAGGGTTGGGGAGGGAAGACGGGGTTCGGGCAGTGACCCAGAAGTAGTGCGGCCTCCCTGATGAGCACCCCCAAGGCTCCGGGGTTAACGAGTGGTGAGGATAAGTGTAGCTGCCTTCCAACCCATCTTTCCTTCTCAAGTATTGTGTGCTGTGATTTCTTAAAACAGGCTGATTTGCTTCTTCTATCAAGTAGTGAGCCCCATGGCCTCTGCTACATTGAAACCGCTGAGCTTGATGGGTGAGTTGTTAAATTAGAATAACTAATTAATTTGTTTTTTAAACTTACAGAGTCTTTAGAAATAGGACTCAAACCTCATCCTTTATTTTCTTGGAAAAAATAGGAATCTGAGTTTTTAACTTTGAAAACATATTTTCTCTTTAATTTACCTGGGAAATTTTTTTCTCTTGAGTTGATTTTCTTTTAGCAACAGTGGTGATATATGAACAACCTGCACAGGGACTCTTGGTGAAGTTTTTGGAAGCTTTTGTTTGTTTTAATTTCAAGTGATTGGCTAGGGAAAATGCAAAGGGTGGAGGTCCATGTTTTCAGAGGAAGGAGAGCCTGAAAGGCACTGTTAGGAGCCACTAGAGGTGAAACTGTAGAGAGAAACAGACCAGGTTGCAGTTCCAAAATTGGCACAGTTCAGCAATTAGTTATAGACAACAGAGCAGGTTTTTTTTTCATTTATGTAATTGGTACAGGGTCTCACTGCACAGCTCAGACTCCTAGTGATCCTCCTGTTTTCAGCCTCCTCTGCACTGGGATTATAGGCATGTGTCATCACGCCTAGACTTGACCCCTAGCTCAGTACACCCAGGGGGTGGGGCTGGTGTGGCATGGGGTATGGAGATCGAACCCCAGTCCCTGTGCTTGCCTAAGCAGGGGCTCAGTTCACAGAGCTATCTCTCTGGCCCTCATAGCAGTCCTGTTTCAGAGGACTTAATTTGTCTGGAAAAATATTTACTGCACGATTATATTATAAAGATGCTAAAATATGTGTGTGTTCCTTAAATGGATTTTTATCATTTTGTAATACTGTGGGTTTTATACAAGTCTTATTGTACACACAGTGAAGCCAAAGCTTAGAGAGGCTAGAGAATTTACCCCAGATTTCTAGAGAGCAGGACACCGTCTTGGCAAGCTGATAGTTTGCTGCATTAAGGTATTCAATGCATTTGGCCTGTGGGATCAGCCTGCCCCGGGTTGGACAGGACAGTTTCAGAGATAGCTGATAGAGAAGGGCAGATACTTGGGAAAATAGCCTCAAATTAATCTTTCTCTAGAACCTGGAAACAGCAAGATAAATCCAAAACAAGTATGTGGAAGGAAACAATGAAGACAGAACAAAAATAAAGGAATTTAAACACAAAAAATAAAGTGAATAAAACAGACTTTTTGAAAATATCAAGTTAGTTGATGAGCCTATGGGGAGAGAGAAAAAGAAAATGCAAATGAATTATCAGTATCATAAACGAGCCAGCAGAACTCACTACAGATCCTGAAAACATCAAATGGATAATGCAGAAATACTGCAAACAACCCTACTTACAAAATTGGACAACTTAGACAAAGTAGAGCTCTTCCTCAAAACAAAATGAAGCGAAGCAAAGCAAAAACAAACAAACAAACAAAAACAACACCAAGGCTTGCGTTTGGGTACCCCCTACCCCCTCACAAGCCACAGCTGGGGCTCTCTCAGAGGCGGCTGGTCTAGTGTGACACCGGAGCTGATTCACGGTGCAGTGCTGGCCCAGGGGCTAGGGTGCAGGGTAGTGGGCGCTACCTGCCCTGAGAAGTCGGGATAAGGTAAAAGGGCGGAGGACGTTGTTAAGGCCCCGTGCTCGCTTGGTTCTGCTGTCTTCTGCCCACCATGGACTGTTCTTCTGTGCATGGAACACCTCGCAGCAATACTAAGCCGTGCGTATGTGCCCCAAAGGCGACTGCTCAGGGAATCCTGCTGAGGAACGTGAGGGAATGCTGCAGGACTGGGAAGCACAAGCTGTAGCTTCCACTTCTACCCCATTCCCGAAAAGGAAAAACTGTACAAATGGAGACCAGATTAGTGGTTGTCAGGAATTAAAGAGGGGAGGAAGAGGGAGAGGAGTGAGTGAGGCTATCGAGAGCGGCCCGAGGGAGCCTTGTTTTGGTGGAAACGTCCTGTAGGTTGCTGTCCGTACCCTGCCTGTGCCGCCACCCTGCCTTGGAGCCAGCCGATGATGGACGGAGGCCTGTGCGCACTGTGAGCCAGAGCAGCCTTTCCCCCTTCAACTTTAGATGTGGGCTATTTGGTCTCAGTAATGAGAAAAGTAACTAAGAAGGCTGTATACCCAATATGAGATAGAGAACTTGAATAATCCTGGAAATATTTAAAACATAAATCTTTAAAACTTTTAAGCAAAAATACAGGAAAATATCTTTGAGATGTGGGGCTACACCAAGAGTTACTAACTAGGTTTGACACAAAAATCATGATCCACAAAAAGGAAATTTTGATATCCTAGGCTTCGTCAAGTTAACATTGTTTTCTCTATAACAACCCTGTTAAGAGGGTGTGGTAATAAAGCTACAGACTGGCAAAAACCTTTTGCAACACATCTATTTAACAAAAGGTTTGAATCTTGAGTATGTAAAAATATTCTCAAAACTCAAAAGTTGAAAAAGATACCTACTGAGAAAGTAGACAAATGACACAGAGCGACACCTCACTGAAGAGGACATTGCTAGTAAGTGCACAAAAAGTTGTTTGGCATCCTCAGCCACGAGGGAAGTTAAACCACAGCGCTTTAGCTCTCAGATCCTTCAGAGCCGCTCATACAAAACAGTGCCATGGCTCTGAGGCCGCAGGGCTGTGGAGAGACAGCATCTCTCGTACACTGCAGGTGCGAATAAGAAAATTCACACTGAAAATGATCTGGCAGTTTCTTAAGAACTCAACGTACGACTGCCATGCAGCTCAGCAGTTTACGCCTGGGCATTGATTCTGGAGGAATGAAGACCTCGGTTTACACAGGAAACCTACTCATGGAGGTGTATGGCTGGTGGATTTGATGCCTCCTCAAAGGAAACGTGGCAGACATCCTTCCACAGGTGAATGTTTGGACAAAAAAAGTGTCACGGCCGCTTCATGGAACACCTCGCAGCAATACTAAGCCGTGCGTATGTGCCCCAAAGGCGACTGCTCAGGGAATCCTGCTGAGGAACGTGAGGGAATGCTGCAGGACTGGGAAGCACAAGCTGTAGCTTCCACTTCTACTGCATTCCCGAAAAGGAAAAACTGTACAAATGGAGACCAGATTAGTGGTTGTCAGGAATTAAAGAGGGGAGGAAGAGGGAGAGGAGTGAGTGAGGCTATCGAGAGTGGCCCGAGGGAGCCTTGTTTTGGTGGAAACGTCCTGTAGGTTGCTGTCCGTACCTGGGTGGTGATGCGACACTATAATATCAGGGGAATCCAAGTGCAAGCCACAGAAAATCTTCATGTGCTGTGTCTTGTGCTAAACATCACTTTGGACTTCATGATGATTTTGAGTAGGTTAAGAAAGAGCATTGCATAGCCCTGAGGATGTTAACCAAGAGTCTTGAAAGATATTTTTTTTAAAGCATCAGTGAGGTCTGTATGTGATTACTTTCCTCCTTTTGGTTTTCCCGTTTGGAGGTGGAGGTGAGGTACCGGAGAGCATCCAGAGGAAATAATTCTAACAGATGCTGAACTTTGATGAGTGACATCCGGTAGCGCAGAGTCGGAGACTGAGAGCTCACTGGCTCAGCTGACGTGATTAGAATAATTATTTACAAAGCAGTTTCAGTGGATGTGGACATGTTAGATTCTGGGCCTTGACACCATCTATTTCACTTCTGTCCACCAATCCCAGCTCAATTTCTACCTCAATTATGATGTCCTTGACCACCTTAACCTCTTCTCACCTCTCCCTTCTAGGAATTGACATATTTTGAATAAGATAATTTTTAAACTAACTTTGATTATGTGTCCAACCGTGTATTTCTCGAAGGAAGCCATTTCACCAACAGGCCTTCCTGGGGGGCTCCTAGAGTCCTAATACCAGTGTGAAGCTCATTACTAGGAAGTGAGGTAGAATGCTCTCTCAGGTAACTGCTTCTTCCTTCTCTAGACTTGATGAATTTTATAGGTTAGAATAGGATTCCATGCAGAGACATAAGCGTTTTTGTTTTGTTTTGTATTTTTACTTTCTACTTGTTTCCCTCAAGAAGACAGTAATCCTCCTGGTGAAGCGTTGAGCATCCTACATGACTGTAGTATGTAGTTAATATTTCTTGACTGAACGAACTCTTTTACACAACAGAAAAAACACTGATAAGTGATTTTAAGCTACTGTAGAGAAAAATTCGGTTGAACTCTGAGAAAGCTGGAACGGAAAGCTCTTAAACGTGAGGCAGTAAGGATGCCCATGGAATCACCGCTGGCCATTTAGGAAACTAAGGTGCTGCCTCTTCAGAGTACGTGTGGCCTTGTGAGGTGACCGGCTTCTGTGACCCACAGAGCTTGCCTGCTTCTCCTCTTCTAGACTTATGGATTTCTTTGATTCTCCAAGAAAAATAAAGCTGTCTTCTTTTTCCCATTTAAGTTTCAGCTACCGTAAAATTCACCATGACCACTTTTTTTGGTAGAAAAACTCTTTCTCAGATAGCAGACTCTGGAGTGATACCGGCCTCCTTTACTTGGCAGCTGCACTCCTGTTCCTGGTGTGTTTTATAACTCACGCATGTGTCTGAGTGGATTCAAGTGAAATCATATTTATTATGTTCTCCAGCCTTGCACATTGCAAAACAGATCACTGAGCTGCGCGCAGATGTGTGGTGGTGGTGGTGGGGGGGCGCCCACTGCGGGAGCCTGGGAAGCCCTGCGCACTCGCCCAAAACGTGGGAGAAGTGTGAATGTCGGGGGCTGGGTGGTCCTTGGATCCCTCTCTGCGTGTGCTGCGCCCGCAGACTGCTTTGCTGAGACCCTGCGGAGCCGACCCATGTAAGAACTCACGGCGTGTCGCTCACTTCACAGGGAAACGAACCTTAAAGTTCGTCATGCGCTTGCTGTCACCTCAGAACTTGGAGCAGACATTAGCAGGCTCGCAAAGTTTGATGGTAAGTGCTTCAAACAGATAAACAAAACCCTCCACACTAAAAAGCAGTGCAAGAAACTAATTATCTGAGGTCAATTTTATGTTTCTTTTTACGTGGTGAGCACATAAAATTCTCCAGGCATCAAATGCTGCAATCTCTTCTCAGGGCAAAGAGTACAAGTGTTTGCCAAGGGGAGGACGCTTCCTCCGGCCATCTCTAATTTCACCCTGTGCCTTCTCCTTTTCGTCTTGTCCCTGAATCCCACAGTGCTTTTCGTTTCCTTGACGGTGGCTTCCCTGGGTCCCTGCGTGGACTGGCTGGGTGTGAATACAGGCCTCGCTCTGATTTCTAGCTCTACCTCTAACCATCCGCCCATGTGTTGTCCCGCAACCCAACCCGCTGACTGCCAAGACAGGTGCCCTGCTTTGCGTGTGTCTGTATTTTGTATATTTGTACTGACATCAAGTGTTCAGGAAGGATTTTCTGATTTATAAATCGGTTGGCTGGCTGTTGCCTTTTGTTCTGAGCCACGTTTTATTAATCACCATCCTTACACTGTCCAGCCGAGTGCCCTCCTCTTCACGTGGGAGTACGGGTGCTGCACCGTGCCAGCTATGTTTCGATTTCTCTGTTAAAGTTCTTCTTAGACATTCATGGGATGGTCTGCAGATAGCGTCCACGCTAGGAGGGTCTCATTTGATCAGTAGGAGACCGCAGAGAACTAAAGGTATCTTCAGGAGTCAAGGGACAGTCCCTAATCGTGGGGCTTGGGGTGCTGTGATGGAGTGTAAGGAGACTCTGTGTGGCCTGCCTGCCAGCCCTCAAACGTCTTTTGCTTTACCCACTTATAATTCTAGTCCTGAATGTTCCTATTTCCATACAGCCCCATTTTATTTATGAATGAATCTTTAGGATTTTGAGACCACTCTTCCAAACCTTTTCTTTAGAGTCCATGATAGGAAAATGTGAATTTGGCAGCTTCCCTTGAGTAGGGCCAGGGCAAGCTTAGTTTATAGTGTGAAATGTTTGAATGCGCAGCTTAGCCTTAGGGCTTATAATGCTCCTGCTCTGCGTTTGCCTGTAAACTGTTCTCTGGAGTCTGTTAATATTTTAATCTCTCTTACTCGAGCACTATTATAACAAATGTTTATTAAAAATATGCTTCCAAATTGAGATTGAAATCAGGGGATTAGGCTGGAATTTGAATGGCTCAAGAATTATTTTGATTAGATTAAAACAAATTACACATTTTGCAACTATTTTTTCAATGAAAATTTACTGTTATGTGAATCTAAGAGTAGTAGTTTATATTTACGCATCAAAATACTTGCTTAAAATACCTCACTGAAGATTCATGGAGTCTTTAAAGGGCAACCTAAATATGATTTCCCATTACTTCTTTTCTGGCAGAATTTTGTACTTGTCAGTTTACAAAGAGGTGGAAGTTGACTTTTGTGTTCTTGACCATCAAAAAGCAGACAGTGATTGCTACAATTGTGTAGTTCTGATACTGGTACAGATAGCCTGCACTCTAGGCAGTTCCATCGCTGTGAAGTCTTAGCGGCATAAACACAGTGAGGGTTTATTTTGTCTGACGTGATGGGTAGCCTTTTCTACCTATATCCTCGGTGCTTAGACCGAAGGCCTCAAGGGCCACGCGGGAGGGAAAAGGTGGGGCATGGAAGAGGCACTGGCAGTTTTCACTGTTCCTTGCTCTTGTATTTCATGGGTAATCATGAGTCACCTGGCCTGGACCTAACCACAAAAGCAACTAGCGAGCAACATAGACCTTTGTAGACCTCCATCTCTGCCACACTGTCTAGGAACTATGGACCACGTGTGTCTGTGCCAGGGTCATGTGACGAACCAGGCTGGATTAGGTGGATTTCACCTGTGGAGCTGCAGGCTGGAGGCCAAATGTTCCCTCCTCAGCAGGACTTTGGCCTCATCCACTCCCCGCTGCTCACCTTTGCTTCTTCTAGCGCACCAACATCTGGCATGCTATACAATTCATTTATTCTCAAAGTTTATTATTTATTGTCTGTCTCTGTATAAACTACCCAGGGATCTTTGTTTTACTCACTGTTCCACCCTGACACATAGTAGGTGCTTAAATAAATCCTTGCTGAACAAGTGAATGAAGTGATGGTTATGGGTACCAGGGAATGAGGAGCAGGGTCAATGTCAGGTTTTAGCAAGCCCTGGAGAGCAGAGCAGGTCCCTACAGCTCCTGAAGGGACTTCGGTGGAATAAAGGAGTGCTGGGTCTCCTTCTGAAGGGTGGGTGGAGAGAGGTCCCCTGGAGCCGGGCAGTGTTAACGTCTTTACTTCCGAACCTTTTCTCTGTCCAGGTTGTACATAGAGCCACATTTTAGTCAATGCAATGGTGTTGTTTGGCCCAAGCAGGAAACACTTCACTGTTCCTACCTCATGGCTCCTAGATGCCAGGCAGGGAACTAGGGTCCAAGCAGGGTGAAAGCTTTGCTCTAATTAAAAATAGTTTGAAAAGTAGTTCATAAAATTTACTTTTAAAGCATATGAATAATTAATATTTATTAGATGTGACCTGAATTTGTTTCTTACAGGATTGGCAGCTCAACACATCTCCAGAGCAAAATTATTTTCCCAAATGAGGGCAGTGCAGACCTCTCTTTTGTATTTATTACATGTACTTAAATTGTCGTCACTTTTTGGAGAATATCTAATGCCAAATTCATGAAGTTGGTACACTTTAGGGCTGAGAACCAAGCTGCTGCTAAACTTCCTTTTTCATTCTTCAATCTTGGGTTGTGTTTGAATCTATCTTAAAGTTTGAGGCAGCATGGTATTTTGTAGAATTATGCTTATTAGAGCATCATTTCCTGTTTCCAAGAGAGCATCTGAAGAATAGATGGATGAAGGGGAAGCAAATTAGATACAATATAAAAATTAGACTTCCCCTGTTAATAGCCAACTTTAAAGGCCTAGAGAGTGATGTAAGAGTGGGAGGGAAAAGCTCTGAAGGAGCTGGGGCAGCAGGCAACGTCTGCATCCTTCCCAGGACTCCTCGGGTCCTGTAGATTTTTTTCCTCCATTCGTTTCTTCCCAAGTCCTCATTTACATGTGACTTCCTGTGGTTCACTCTCACATACGCACATGTGTAAATACGTGACTTGCGTGCATTTGTCCACCTTCCCATCGTCACCATTCTCCTTCCTTTTTACTGGCTTTCTCACTCTCCCACTTCCATCTTTCTCTTTCACTCTATTTACTGTTTTCTTTTCTATTTTCTTTTCTTTACCTTTCTTTTCCCTTCATTAATTTTTCTCTTGTTGTTTTCACCATCCTCTGCATATTAACTAGGCTAAGAGTCTATTTATTAAGCACCTCCTTAGGAGAAACTCTAAAAGTATGTAGAATGATAAACAAGCTCTATATAAATCACCCAGGTTCTTCTGATCCTTTCCCCCACCCACGTGCTCCTACCCCCTTTCTGGGGTCTTCTTTATCATCTTTGTCTTATTGAAGTATCAGCAGATCTCAGGTTTTCTTACAACCACAAAGACTCTCTCAAGTCATGGGAACCAAGAGCAAATGGTGCACCTTCGAGTGTCAATCAGAGGGATGACATCAGCACTGTGTGCCCCAGGAAACGCCTGCCCAGCCTTGGAAAGGAGAAGATGACACCGATGCAGAAGCCCACCCTTGCCCATGTCCTGACTGCACTAAGTGTGTCTTCAAGTGTGGGAAATCTAGGCAACTCTGGGTGTCGTACTATTTTTCCTTCTGCTTATTCTGTGGCTTTTCTTCTGAGACTTGCCAAAATGCTTTGACTAGCCCCAAACCACATTTCCCATCCTTGTATCATGAGTGCACACCTTTCAAGTATCCAAAGACCTGAATTTCCTGTTCTTATTCCTAGAGAAATCCCAACAGAACTGACCCCAAGTTGAGGACTACTCCCAACTGATTGATGTGGGGTCAGAACAGATGTGTTTGGCTTTGGAATGTCTCTCACTAGTCTTCCCACCTCCCCACTTTTGCATTTATACCTAAGGACAGGGTCTTGCTCTGACTTCCTGGGTATTGCACGAGCTCATTCATTTGTCCAACAAATGTAGATTCCGTACAGTGCTGAGGGATTTGCCTGGGGATACAGTGGTTAGCAGAGTCAAGTCTTGCTTTCACAGGATTTGTACAGAAGGCATATTTGAGCAAGGCCTCATCCTCAAGAAGACTTGAAAAGGGCCTGGAAAATTCTCAGGCCCTGAACGTGATGGGCACACGTGAACACATGGTACATGGACACATGGACAGCTCCTCACTATGTGACTCACGTCATGTTTAGTCATTATACATATTATTCTCTTAAATCCGTACAGCTGTTGAAGAAGAGATTATTATTAGCTTCAAGTTGTGAATAAACAATCGGGGACCCCAATGGCTTGCATATGTTTTCCGATTTCATATGGTTACTAGGCAGTCAGAATATGAACCTTGGGTCACTGGCAAAGCCTGTTTGACCCAGGGCACAGAGTCCAGTGTTCTCAACTGTGAGCCGAAAGTCAGCACTAGAGAGGAGACCTGGTTAGCATAGCTCACTAATTAGCTACAAATACTCGAATCCTAGCAGAGCAAAATTAACTACCAGAGAGCATACCCCCCCAGGATAATGTCATCATATACATATATTTTAAAAATAGCAGTGTTCGCAGTGATTTTGAATGTCAAGAAACCTGATAAGAATTTATAAAAGGCCCGGCCAGTACACACAAGCCAGGGATAGGTTTTAGTAGGTAAAATCCACTTACTTGATAAGTTCTCATATATAAAAAAGACAATGTATAGTCTGTTAAGTTTTATAAGAAAAGATACATAATTTGGCCTAATATTATAACAACTATAAAAACTGAGTGGCCTATGATTTTTCATGTTAAAGTCTTAGGGGAATTGGAAAGCTTTTATGGATACGTAACTGGAAATACTTGTCAATTACACATTTATAAACTGGACATTCTTATGCCTTGGGGAAAGCCCCGGATGTAAATTGCCCAAATGTGTTTAAGACTCTTTTTGCCTATTGTTACTGACTGGACTGAAATCTGTTTTTTGCAACTCATGACAAGTTTACATATTTTGTGTGACGGTTAATACCGAACTCTGAACCAGAGAAAGGTTGACGCTTTACTCAGGAATCTTTGTGTATTTTGTGGTCCTTTCTAAAGAGTAGCATGTGTGTAATTAAGGCACAGCAAAAATAAGCATTTCTTTTTGGCTAAAAAGGAAATAAAAAGGCTTGCTTAGCATCTTGTGGCTTTTAGAACTTCCCAGATAGCTCTTCCATTCATCTTGCTGGAAGCACGTGCTCAGCAGCACAGTGGATGCCTGAGATGCAGATTCTATGTAAACACATAAGCAGAAATCCTGTTTCTGTTGTTACTAACATGGCAAAGGCAGTAGTCATGATGGTTGTCCAAGGACTTAATGGTTGGAGACCATTAAAAGGGCTTTAGAAAATAGGAAGGTGACACACTTCTAAGGAAAAAAAATATTTATTATAACCATCACGCACCAAGAGTGAGCCATATCTTTAACTTCAAGAAGTTCTTCATTAGAGAAACTCTTAAACAGCAGTTCTGATGTCTTTTAAGTTAACTTCTCTGAACAACCATAGAATATCGGGTACTGAGGTAGGTTCTTGAGCTTGAGAAGTTTATTAAGTAATTAGCTGTAACCTCGCTACCTGCTGGAGGGTGAGTGCAGAGCCCGGAGGAGGGGTGCTGGGTCTCATCTGCACAGGCATTTCGGTGTGATTGTAAAATGGGTCATCGATGGCTTGGCATCTTTTCAGAGAAACAAATGAAATGCTCTAGTTTAATGATGTCTACTGATTTCATTACTGACATGATCCCCTGGCTGTATCACAAAGATAACTGTGCTCTTATCGTATATTCAATGAATGGCCTCGTGGGAAAAGATGCTGTTCACCCTAAATAGTTTCCTTATGAACGCCGAACTGACCATTTAATGCGGTTGCTTATCTCTGATACAGCTAGAAAAAAGAAAAGGAAGAAGAGGCCTCAGAGAGTTTTCCCTAGTCCTTCTCATGTGTGCTGGTTGGGATCTATTTTTATTTGTTTCTGATGTGCTCTGAGACTTCCACTTTTGTTCACTGTTTTTGGGTCTATTTGACTTCCATTAGTTACATCAACCCAAGCCTGCCATTGTGCCTGGACTCTCTGATGTTCTACTTTCCTTTGTTATTATTACCAGGGAACTATATCTACTTTTCTTTTTATCTTTACTCTAATATTTATCCCATCTTCCAACCTCCCTCATGAACCCATCTGAAAAATTTTCCCATCCATCTCTCCCAAAAATATTTATTAAGACCCGATCACAAAGATAGGTATGGTAGCTTATGGAGCTATAGAGATACTCCCTTCAAAGGAACCTCTTCTGGAAAGGGGAAGAGAAGAAATTAGGAAATTGGTGCTTAATAATAACAAGGCTACGCAAGGGGAAGCGGAACACTTCCGATAATTATGGGAAAATGACTTTGGCTTTGTTCCCACCATTCTGTTTTGACTGGGTCCTGCACTTAGTGCTTTAATCACGGGGACCACACTCTTTGAGAAAGGCTGAATTGAGGCTTGGCCTCCAGGAACTCAAGCAGAACCCGTTGGCCTGAATGCCTGTTCCTGTCTAGAACCGCACCCTTGGGGCCAGGCCAGAGCGGCTGAGCCCTGGGGCCAGGGAGTGGGGAGCCAACATGTTCAAGGCAGCCTTTGCCTCCGCGTCAGTCTTTGCTTATGACAATAAAAATGATCAAATGAGCCTGCTTTTCATATTCCTATTGGCAGGGACCATGTGTCATGTTGTCTTTGCCCAAATCACATTTTGAAAAATTTTTATTTATTTTTAGTGGCCAAGTTTGAAGCCTGAGAAATTGAGTCCTGAGTCAAGAAGCTGAAATAAGCTTTAAGAGCCTATTATTTTATGTAAGGGTTGTGAGTGATGCCCGTCAAATTTAATGTTCTATGAAATTCAGGAGTAAAAACTGTGGGTCAACAAAGATAATGAATTCTGAGAATTTAGAAAAAGTCTCCTTATCTACAACGCAGTTGTCCGAACAATTTGAGCCAGTTTAAATCTGTCTTAACTTACTTTTGAGTAAGTAAATAGGCTATAATAGGAGCTAACTGCAGTTCAGCTGCCTCCCTTGATATAAAAATGGTCGTGGGAAGGTTGGTTGTCTCATCTAAGTGTCCAAAAGCAGCAGATGTCCATGAGGCTGCAGTGAGTCCCCCCAAACTTTTGTTGTCGCAGGCAAATGTAGGTGGAGGTTGGAGAAGCAGTGTGAGGAGAGAGAAGTCCGCTGTGCTTTCAGAGTCTGTTTTCCTTTGTTGCAGAGGCTGTTGAAGAGAGTTCCTATCTTGGCAAGTGGGATCAGGCCATGTGAGAACTGGCTGCCATTTTGTCTGGAAGGAAAAGAAGCCCTCTAGAAGCTTCTTTATGTTCAGAAGGCAGAGTAGAGAGGAATGGGGTGAGCATCTGCTGTAGTTTAGATCTTAAATGTTGTTTGGAAGCCTGTGATGGAAGCGTGGGCCCTCAGTGTGGTGCTGCTGAGATTGGTGGAAACTTTCCAAGGTTGGATCTGACGGGGACTTGTAGGTCACTGCACGTGCAGTTGGTGGGACCGTTGTTTCTTCTGTGTCTGCCCTGCCCCAGCCTTGAGGTGAACAAGTGGCTTTCTGTTCTGCTCATCCCCCTGCCACCCTGTTGTGCCTCAGGCCCGGAGCACGGAGCTGATCCATCTTGACCTGAAGCCTCCAAAAGGGAGCCACCCTCGGCCTTTTGTGTTTATAAATTTATTGGCCTAAGGTACCTACTGCTCTAGTGGAAACCTGACTGGTCCGCATCCAGAGAAATTCTCTGAGCTCTGCTCAGCCCTGCACCTTCCAGCTCCTGCTGGAGATGCCGCCCCTCTTTGTTTTTCAAATGCTGCCTGTTAGGTTTCAGTTTCCCTCTTGGCTTCTGATTGAATCCATTTGTTTTCATTGTTTTAAGACTGAGAAAGTAGTAAGGTGCTGAGTCTCACGCTGAGTCTGACCTTCCCGTAGCCTTCTTTTGCATTCTGCCCCTCTCTTCCTTTTTTCCTCCCCCAACCCCATTTCAGTTTCTTGTGTCTTTGTGTTCACTTACTCTAAAAATTTAACCACAACCGCAATAGAAATGTCTGTCAATCCGATAGTTATGTCTATGACAGCATCCATAAAAGATGATTTCTGGTTTCTTTCTTTTTTTAAAATCTGGAGTGCCCCCCACCTTAAATGTGTATTTTCTGATGGAAATAATGGAACGAATTGATTCATTGGTTTGGAATGGGCTTGGAATTTCAAAAACTAGAAACATCTTCTGGCCATTTTTGCCAAGTTCTATGGTGCTATAGAGTCCCCAGGAATCTGAATCTAATTAAGATAAGAAGCACAGGGCAGCTGAAAGTAATCACATGCATTCTCCAGCTCACGAGACAGACAAAGCCCAGGCGAGGTACGACCCCTGCTCCCCAAGTCCTGATGGTGAGCATCAAGGTGGTTAACTTTTGCCATGAAACTAGATGCTCACTATGGAAACTGTGACAATTCATATTATGTCCCCACACAAAACAAAACAAACCCCTCTCAGTGCAGTCATTGCTTTGTAGTTTCAAAAATCTTGCTACAAATCAGAAGTAAAGACAAGTGATTATTTTATGTTTAAGAAAATACACCTCATGAATTCTGTGCTCTCTATTTTATTTGGACAGTACAGGAAACTATGTTTCAAAATATTTGATAGGCTTCCATCTTTGATGTTCCCTGCTTACTTTCTCCTAGTCCAGCGCTGCATGGGTGACACCCGAGGCCTAGAAGGGAAGGATAAATGTACGGTGTACAAAGGTGGTAAAACAGAGCCGTGGGCTTCTAAGGAGAGCTCCAGGGAGTCATGCAGAGTTTTGCCTTCTTGTTTTCCAGGGACTGTGGTCTGTGAGGCACCTAACAACAAGTTAGATAGGTTCGTGGGAGTCCTCTCCTGGAAGGACAGCAAGCACCCGCTCAGCGACCAGAGGATCCTCCTGAGAGGCTGCGTCCTGAGGAACACCAGCTGGTGCTTCGGCATGGTGATTTTTGCAGGTACAGCTTGAGGCCAGGGCCACATCTGGGGGACCCCTTCTTGCAGGGCCAGATCTGGGGGACCCCTTCTGGCAGGGCACAGCAACACTGCCCGCAGGGCTCCAAGTGCTGCTCTGGAGTTGGCTTTGGAGAGCAAGGAAGCAGGGGAAAAGCCGTGGTCCCACAGCCTGGGCATCCCGAACTCCTGGGGGTGTGGGGCCCTCATGGCACAGCGAGCCCACCGGGAGCCTGCTCTTGAGTTTTGCTCCCCTTCCCCACAGCTAGGGCATCCCTGGTACCCTGTGGAGCAATCAACCCACCTCTACATGAGGGACAAACAGGAAAGAAAGCGCTTTGCTTAGCTGGTCATTCTGTAGACTGCAAAGGGCAAGCAGCCTTCTGGGGGCACTCTCTTGGACAGCCTGCGCTCACCGCTGGTTCCACTCTGTAAATGGAACAGGGGGATGTGGGAAGGCCCTGCCTGCCTGGACTTGGGGGTCACGTGGGGAGGGGACACCGCCTGCCCTTCTCTTCTGCCGCTCTTGCCTTCTCTGCCTTAGTCTGTGGATCCGAGGTGGCACTGTCCTTCTAAGGAAACTTACGGTAGCACCATTTCATAAAGCCACTCCAATTGGACTCATGGCTTCAATTGCCAGCCCTTGATTTTTAAAATCCTGTTTACTGTGACACCAAATTAAGATGTGTTTTGGGTCTGCTGATTATATGCGCAATCAAAACTGGAATGTTTTTCTTCGCTGATTTTCCTCAGCAACAACAAAATGTTCATTAAAGCCTCCAAAGTGTTCCAAAGCTAGAAAAGTCCTCCCAATTGCTCCTAAACACTCTCAGCTGTGAGTGTGAGCAAACTGCTGCTGCTCCAGGCGTAGCTGGTGGAAGGGCTTGGGAGATCCCTGGAAATGAGGCCTATAGGGCTTTCGGCTGGGGAAGAATTGGGCTCCGCAGTTCTTTCATCAGAGGCTTTCATTCTTTAATCAGGGAAATAAACTTATAATTATTTTATTTCCCTATTTGCATCTTTCTTGCTGACAAACAAGAGAGGGAAGCTTGTCTGTAAGCTTCCTTCTCCCTTCCCACTTGATGAAAGGGAGAATTCTTCCAGGTCTCCTGGTGGGAAGACTCCAGGTTTTCCCTGTCAGCCTTTTCTTGGGGATGCGGCTGTGGCGCAAGAGTTTGCATTTGGAAGAGTTCTGCTTGGAGTAGCTAATTCGGGTCTCAGGTACTGTCACACCGTGCGTGCGGCACTAGGACAGCAGCTGTGAGCACTGAGGGCCCAATTGTCCTTCAGAAGGTTGTCCTCGTGGGGAGGTGGTTCCACCTGAGAGAAGGAGGAAGTGGAGCTGAGCAGATCTCCTCCTGGGAGTGTAGCAGAGAGCCGTGACCCTTGGGGCAGGCAGGTGGGGGATGTCAGTGCAGGGCCTCATGCTTGGTGCCTCAAATGCTGTACTTTGTTTCCTCTGCTGTACATGGCAGGATAAAGGGTTCGTGGATAAAGAAGATGTGTTTATGCACAATACAGTTACTGCTCTGCCATCAAGAAAGGTAAATCAGATCCTTTTTAGGCAGATGGCTGCACCCTGAGAGCACAATGTTAGGTGGCTATCAGATATACCAATGAAACATCGTGTGGGCTCCTTGCATGAGAAACTCAAAGTATAAACAAAGAACAAAATAGTAGGGATCAGGGAGATCTTTTGCAGAAGGGAAGGGGATGGGGGGTGGGGGAGGGGATGCAGAAAGGATAGTGCTGTGTTAAGGCCACACACCAGTTCCCCATGGTGAATATAACCTTTACCTGCTGCAAACGTAGACGAACTGAAGTAGAAGAGCGAGCACAAGGCAGGCTCCCTAAGGTCATTTGCCCAGAAGAGGGCGCCTGACAAGTGCCATCTTTCTTTAGTGGGGGTGAGCAGGAGCCTCCTGTGCGTCTGTGATGGTTCTGGGTGTTCATTGCTGGGGGTTTGGCAGGTGGACATGTGCTAGGCCAAGAATGCCTCCACTGACTGTGGCCTGGGCACTGGAGGTAGGAGAACCCTTGTCTAGGAAAGTACAAGCAGAGGAATTAAGGCTTGCTTTTGTTCTTGTCAGGGTAGAGCTGATGTGTGTCTCCGATCTCCTAAGACTTGGAACATTTGGTTAAGGAGCTGATTCCAGGTGAACAACTAAATCTTATAAGAGTGAATCCAAAAAGAATTCTTTTTGATTATTACTCTAGTTGCATTGCTTCTAAGAATTGTGAGGGACATACTTGACAGAAGTGGTTGGGCTGACAAGCCTGTAACTCATGAGGGTCTAGTATGTGTTACCAGCTGGCCATATTTGCTAGCTCTGGCTTTCCTTTCTGCGCAGGAGAGGGGTGGGTCTCGCTTGTGAGAGTGGGAGCCCCACTCCTTGAGGAGTCTCTCATGTCCAGTACCATCTTGGTGCACATGGGTTTTGGGGCTGGCTGTTCCCATCTGCCCCCTGGGTCTGCTGTTACCTGCTTCCAACCTTTTTCTTTGCCTTAGAGGCTGACATGTGTGGTTGACACTAATAGGTTTCATTAGGTTTTGGCCTCTGGTTGGACTCTGACATGCCGATTCCTGGGACAAGATCAAAGGGAGAAAGAGGATGAAGGCCGAGGTATTTACTCTCCCCAGGCCACATGCTGGTGTGGTCACATCTGGCAGGCTGGGTTCTTCCACTAAAGGTTACCTGTCCCCAAAAGGCTGCAAACCCTGCACACTCTCACCTGGGGTCCAGTGGCAATCCGCCCCATAAAGAATCTCCATGTAAAGATAGTCTCTTGGAATTATCCTTGTTCCACGCATCATCTGTTTCCTGTTGGGATCCCGAAAGGGATACAGTCTTAAGTGGACATTGGTTGAATGACTCATGCAGGTTTACAAAGAACAGTTAAAAGCAAGAGCTTTAGAATTAGTTGGGGGCCGGGGAGATGGTTCAGTAGAATAAGCACTTCCCTGGCAAGTGCAAGGGCCTGCGTTCAATTCCCAGTTCTGGGGAAAAAAATCGGGGCTGGGGAGATGGCTCAGTGGAATAAGTGCTTCCCTGGCAAGCGCAAGGGCCTGAGTTCAATCCCTGGTTCTGAAAAAAAAAAAATAGTTATATTGAGACTCAACTTGTAACTAGACTGGATCAGTTTTGGGAAAGTTAAATTCCTTGAGCTTCACTTTTGTTATTTGGTTAGTGGAGGATATTGTACCTCATTTGTTGGCTTACTTTACGTATGAGCTAATATGAAAGATTAAAAGCATGTAGGTACATTGCCTAAAACATTAGACGTTCAGGAAGTTCATTAATTCACTAATATTTAATTAAGTGTCCACATGAGAAGCATTATGATGCGCATGCACAGGGGGTTAAAAATGTGAACAGACTCAAACGCAGTCTTCCCACTCATGAGCCCTCGTCTCGCAGGATAAACAGATGTTAGTGTCACATAATCACAGTCACAACGCTAGTCTGCAAGGGAGAGAACTCTGAAGGAGAAGAACAGAGGCCACATGAGTTACGCTGGTGGAGGAAGGCGATTAGACCCAAGCTGGAGGGAGGCTTCCAGGAGGACATGAGCGGAGATCCCCGTGCAGTGCAGGGAAGGGAGGGAGCCAGCCAACCAGCGGGTGCACCAGGGGCAAAGCCCTAGGGCAGAAGCGAGGATGCTGAGGTCAGAAATCTTCTCAGCCAGTGAGGCACAGGGCACAGAGGACAGAGAGGAAGACGCGACTGCGGATCGCGGAGGACCTTGTGGTCGGTGTCCGGGACTTCTGTCTTTAGCAGCTGTGGGGACCCATTATTAACAGGTGGGGTGTTTTCACGTGAAAGTTCACATACACGGCATTTGTATTGTCTGTAAATACGGATCAGGTCCTGGAGAGAGTGCATGGCTGGGGTGTAGGGAGAAGGCAAGCTACTGATTGGAGTTCGGCGCAGAGTGGATGCAGGGATGTGGTCACTATGGTTCTGCAGTTGAGAGATGATTGTTTTTGTTTCTGTTTTTTTTTTTCTATTACTGTATATTTGTGATACATAATAAATATATACATTGTGAGGTATTGGTGCACATTACATGTTACATAATTCTTTTTTAAAAGATACAGACAGTGAATTTTAGAGAAATATTTCTGAAATGAATATATAGCATGAGATTAATAGTAGATTGCACATTGTAAATAAATTATTTATAAACTTAAACGAATATAACAATAAAAATTGCCCAAAATAAAAATGAATTTACAGATCAGTCATAATAGTTCACTCTGTGTCAATATTTATATAATTAGAATTCTCAAAGTAGAAAGGTATAGGCAATAAATATTTAAAGATTTAAAATTTCTGAATTTAGTTGATCTTCTAACACATTTCCAAGAAAAATGATTTTTTGCACAAGAAATTTGTGCAAAATAAAAATGAAATAAATAAAAATGAAATTTCAAAACTTATTATAAAGAAAAAATCATTAAAGCATATACATAAAAATATTAGCTATGGAAGAACAAAATTAAATGGCATCTTATTCCACATTAGAAAGAAAAACAAGACCAAGTGTGTAAGAAACTAGACAGATTAAAGGACTGAAAGAAAAAAAAATCTGCCCTCTTTGAATTTTATACTTAGCAAACATACCCTTGGAAACTAAAAGTAAAATATTTTCCAGTTATACAAACTTGAAATATTCTAATACCTCCAGATGTAGCATATAGAAAATAACAAAGAGCATAATTCAGAAGGCAAGAGAAGTTGCTGGAAGGTCCTGGATAAAGAATAAAGAGCTCTCAAAATGATAGTCATGCAGGACTATGTAAAATATATTAGATGAATCCATTTAAGAGGTCATTAAAGATTTCTATGAAACAGTATCAATCTTAGGTCGGGTTATACACATATTTTTTCATATGTGTGTGTTTGTGTATGTGTGTGTGTAAAAGACAAGGAAAAAGTAACAAAGTCAATGGAAAATGGAAATATACTTTTTAAAGTTTCTAATACTAGAAAATATCATACCATGTCTTTTAAGTAGATTATAAATCAAAGATATAGTACAAACCTTAAAACAAAAACTAAGATTAAGCAATATTCAGAAAACTAAATATTAATTAAAAATTAAATGTTTCAAAACAATTGAACTAAGAAAAAGTTTTCATGATAGTGAAGAATTACTAAGAATAAAACAAGATAAATACTGGAATGGCAAATAAATGACCAGCACTTCTAACAGTTTGGGGATAGGATATCGCACAAAGTTCTAGTGAGTTGTGGACATGGATAGTGTCCATGATGCTTACTGGTGACCAGGTGTCACTTGTGGGACTGAGCTAATATTACCTTGATATCCACCCTGTAGACCTAGATAGAATCATGACCCATAGGGTACAGGAGAAGTCCATTTGTAGAGGATGCTTTTGGAAATATTTTGCTGCAGTATACAAAAGAATAACTGAAAGACTGCTTTTGTACACCTCTTATTCTCCTGTGTTTAATTGTTTGCCCTATTTGGTGGGTTCATTCCATTCTCGTTCATGGAATTGTGGTCATTTTGCTCCCTCTCTAGAACATCTTTTCATAGTCTGTGTAGGCTTGGCTTTGTCCTCATTAAATTCTTAAGTTGTTCTTTGTCATGGAAATATTTCACTTCTCCATTATACTTGAAAGAGAGTTTTGCAGGGTATATCAGTCTGGGTTGGAATTTGTTTTCTTGCAAGACTTGTAGTACTTTGCTTCACGCTCTTCTTGACTTCATGGTTTATGAAGGGAAATCTGCCATTATTCTGATGAGTTTTCCTTTAAATGTGATCTGTTTCTTTTCCTTAGTGGCTTTTAGTATACTGTTCCTGTGCTGAATTTCTGGGATCTTGATTATTATATGTCGGGGTGTAGTTTTAATTGGGTTTTTATTTGGAATTCTATATGCTTCGGTTACCTGAATGTCAGATAGTTTCCCCATATTTGGGAAGTTTTCTGCCATTACTTCCATTCATATGCTTTTTATATCATTTGTATTGACTCCTTTCTCATTGATGCCTATTAGTCTCACGTTGTTCATCTTTGCATCGTCCTACAGGTATTGAATTATTTTTTCCTGTATCCTAGTTGTTTTTAAGAGCTCTTTTCTTACCTTTTCACTAGCTGCAATGGTGTCTGTAAGGTCTGAAAGTCTATTTTCACTTTTATTCAAATGGTTTTGCCAGCTTGTGACTGAGGTTTTAATTTCCTGTATAGCACTTTGAATCTGCTGCATACATTCTATTTCTTTCCTATATTGCTTATTGAAGGGTTCCATCATTTTTATATTCTGCTCTATTTTTTCTTTATCAGTGTCTTCTTTAGGAGCACTTAGTACTTCTTTCATTATAATTATCATTTCTTTTTTTACTCTAGAAATTATTTCTGATCTGATTTCCTCTATACTTTCTGTAGTTGTTTCTTTATTTCAGATGCTATTATTTCAGAGATTTCAGGTGTGTGATTTCCAATTTCTTTTATGCTAGTGTCTCCTGCATTTGTTCTGGGTGGGCTCGGGGACTGAGAATGCATTTTGCTTCTTCTCTTTGTTGTTTTGTATAGCACTGTCTTCTGACCTTGTGTAGAGCTTAGATACAGTTATTACCTTAGCACCAGGTCCGGATCTATCAAGTTCAAACTTGTCCAAGTGGGTGTGGCTTGGGTCTGGCTGCTGTGCTCCACTTCTTCCTGCTGCAGCTTTTGGAGTTGAACCCTCTGTGCCACTCTGGCAAGGTATTCTGCTCTGAATCAGCTGGGTAGCTCTTGCCTCTAGCCTCTTTGCAGGGAGTTCTGTTGCAGGGTTCCATGCCGGGTCTGGGCTCTGGGTTGAATGAGGATCCGGCAGGCCCCGGGTAGTCTCATTCTGATGATTTGTATTTTGGGGTAGATGGAAATTATGGGTAAGCCCAGAAGCTTTTTGGAGAGTTTAACTGACAAGGTTTGATGACCAGATTTGAAGGTGAGGATGGGAGAGGTATCAACTATGATGCGTAGGTTGTCTCCTGACCATCATGGTGAGAAGGATGGTGGGGCTATTTTTTTTTTTTTAATTTTGTAAAAAAATAAAAAATAAAAATGATGCAGTATTTCAAAACAAGGTAACAGGAAGTTAACAATGATTGTTATACTGGATATTGTTATCTTCAAAGTAGTTGTTCAGATTACCAGATGTAGGTATGCAAAATTGATCAAACAACTAGGCATTAACTGTTCCTTTGAATAAACCAACAGAAATTAGTAGTACAAGTATCCTAGCTAATATATATATATATATATATATATATATATATATATATATGTATATTTTTTCCTTTCTTTCTTCTTTTCTCCTTTCTCTCATCCCAGTTGTTCTTTCCATTTGAGCAGTTTCTCTTTCACAATATCTATTGTATCTTTTGGATCTTATTTACTCTTTCAGTATCTTATACTAGGGAGATAATATGATGTTTACACACATGAGTCTGATTTATTTTACTTATGAGTATGGTCTTTAGTTGCATCCATTTACCTATAAAAGCCTTGAGTTTATCTTTCTTTATAGCTGAGTAATACTCTATTGTATAAAAACACCACATCTTCTTTATCCGTTCCTCAGTTGATGGGCATTTGGGTTGTTTCCAAGATTTAGCTATGACAAATTGCACTGCTATAGACATGAGCACATGTATATTGATGTGACACGGTGTTTTCAGTTCTTCCAGAAGCATATGCAGGAGAGGAACAGCTGGGTTGAATGGGACCTCCAACCCTAGGTTTTTGAGGAATCTCACAGATTTCCATAGTGGTTGTGCCTGATTATACTCGGTGGAGCTATTTCTTGAGATAAGGAGCCTGGAGGGAGATTCCTGGCTGAGCTGGACAAGACCACTGAAGGTGTCTTAAAGATACAAGTGGAGCTGTCAAAATACACAGGCTTAAATATATGGGTTGAGAACTCACAGGAGCGTAGAGCTGGAGGTGCACATTTGGTCTGTAGGTAGTATTAAGAGTGTGGTCCTGAGTAAGATTGTGCAAGGCAGGATCCCCATTTATGCTTCTATTTATCTCGTTAGGTAAGGAAGGCTGTTTAAAGATATACCCACCCTTTCCTGGTGTCCAGAATGGTGTGTGATTTCACCCCTTTTCTCCTTTTGTTTTCTCCTTCCTCTTATGTTAAATGACCACATGGATTAATAATAATAGGAAGACAGCATGAAGTGGGTACCAGTACAGAAGTCAGTTATAAATAAATCAATTGCTTCTAGTATTTTCTCTGTCAAGGAATTTCTAGTGATGTCCTCTAATATTCTAATATGCTAATAATCTAATAACCCACCTCTGCAGCTGTCCATCATACTCTTAGAATTTCTTGAAATGTGCCTAGTAAATACATCATGGTAATGCAAGACTAATTTTTTTCTTACAAATAGTACATGTTACATACATAGGTCACAGTCACAAAAATGGTTTAACTGACTTGCTAAACTTTTGGAGGTTTTCTTTGTCCCTTAAAAACATTTCAAAGCTTTATCTTTTGGGGAAGAGGATCTGGAATTTGACTTATCTTTCATTTTTTGATTTTAGCAGTCTGAATTATATTCATTACTTCATTCTTTTAATATTTCCAAATAATTTCTTTCTCTTGTTGAGTTTGTTATTTTTAACTATTTCAGACTGGAAGCACATTCATGTGCAGATTTTTGTAACAAGTTCTACCTGGACTTCTTTCACTGAGCCCAGTTCCCTTTCTGTGACCAGGATTATTGCTTAGTCTGCAGTTGTAAGCCATATTCGAGGGCTGGAGATGTAACTCACTGGTAGTCCTGGCTTCAATCATCCGCACTGCAAAGACAAAGCAAACAAAGCCCATGCAACCTAGCGGCCCCTGCTCCTAAAGCAAATGAAATGATTTTGAAAACTGTATTTTCCCCTTTATAGATATTGGTATGAGAGGAAGTTAAAAACAACAATAACACATAATCTAATTATTTCTGAATTGTTACCAATCTTCTTTACAGGTCCTGACACCAAACTCATGCAGAACAGTGGTAAGACAAAGTTTAAAAGGACAAGCATTGACAGATTCATGAATACAGTAGTGCTGTGGGTAAGTGTGGGTAAAGTAGTCATGACCACCCGTTGTTGTTATCTTACTACCCTTACTTTGTTTTTCTGGACATCATCTCAGGAGCCAACATTCTCCTTGTGGAGTCTGGCTGCCTTCTCTTTCCTAGGTTGTGGTGAATTCTCGGTGAGAGGTAGAATTTATCATATGAGTAGATTAGTGCCTGCGGAGGCCTTCGTGGTATTGCAAGACTCCATTCCAAGGATTTGTGTTTGAAAATCAAAACATAATGTTTTGACTGTGTTACCTTTGCTCAAATCCCCTCTACATAGCTACAGAAGGGGAGGGCTCACTTCTTCAGAGAATGTCCTATGCTGCTAGAGAGGGTCCTACACCCGGAAGCATCTCTGGTAGGTTATCGATCTGCTGTAGCTATCTAGGGATTCGTAATACTATTAAACAAGGGACCGTGGAATTCATTTTGCACTGGGCCCTGCAAGTTATGTGGCTGGTGCTGCTGCTGAAGTCCCAATTGTATCCTTTCATGGAGGTACCTAGACCCTTTAGTTCATAGTTTCTCTCTGTCTCTCTCTCTGGAATATTTTTCTCCCTTGAATTTTCTCTCCCACTTACTAGATGCAGTCAGACATTTCTCACATTCACACTCTTGCTCATCAATCATGTGCTACCTTGTATTATTGATCTGATTCTTACGTGACTCATTACTCTGTCTCCTTACAGAAGTATTAAGTTTGAGCGCATTGACTTTAGATAATGGGGACAGTGGCACTGAAGCATGTTTCCCTATGCACCTCTACCAGCAAGCCTTAAAAAGTCTGAGCTCAATATATATATTTCTTTAACTGACATATAAGAGTTGGACTCCAAATAAGGAAAGAAGGAAATTAATACTTTCCGGGCACAAAATATTAGCCAGCCTAGGTTTTGGTTTGAGCACCACCCCAGACCTGGCTTTTCTCTGGCTACACTCATTGCCTTTGGGCAGAGTTCATGGCACTAAGGTGGCACGTGTGTCTCCTATAAGCTCCAATTTAAATGGCCCCAATTTCACTTCTGGGACTTGCAGAAGAGTTCTGTTTATATCTTGCACAGAATAGAATGATAGGATGTGAAACAGAGACTATCCTAGCTCCTTGTAATAGAAAGTGAGTGATCTTTTGGGGACTTAGAAGGCAAGTCCATCACTGAATCATGACATTTCATGCCAAGTACCACCAATTTTAATGCTTTAGAAACAGTTCAGGGCTGGTGAGATGGCTCAGTGGTCTAAAGCACCTACTTAGAACAAGCTTAGCAAAGCACAGGGACCGCGGTTCAATCCCCCAGCACCACATGCCAGCCAGCCCCGCCCCCTGGTGGGCTGAGTTGGCCACACACACACACACACACACACACACACACATATAAATAAAGTATACTAACAATGACTGCTATGGCAC
This sequence comes from Octodon degus, assembly GCF_000260255.1. NCBI lineage: Eukaryota > Metazoa > Chordata > Mammalia > Rodentia > Octodontidae > Octodon > Octodon degus. The sequence continues at coordinate 4,856,476 of NW_004524681.1, forward strand.
AGGTCCTAACTGCAGACATTGGTAGTTCACAGTTGTATTCTTCTCTCTCTTTTTTTAATGTAAGGGGTATGTGGTATTTATTTATTTATTTATTTTTTTTGGTGGAACCAGGGATTGAACTCAGGCCCTTGCGCTTGCCAGGGAAGCATTTATTCTACTGAGCCATCTCCCCGCTCCCAGTTCTATTCTTCTCTAATATATAGTTTCTTAATAAACTTTTCAGTTTTCTCCTGTTTTGTCTTCTTGCACCCTTATTTTATTCAGGAGACAATGAAGAAGAAAACAGTTCTAGAAGTTAGGATTATTATTCTTGGAGGAAAAAGGCAATAGAAAGAAACACTTGCCTATTTTCGAGCCTCAACTTATGGCAGCGGGGCACTTAGAACTCGGTCTCTGCATCACGCTTCGGCACTCAGGTCTTACCTTTTCTGCTGGGGTGCTGTCTTTCCTTTCCAAGCCAAGGATTTTAGGCTTGCAGTGGAATGACTTCATTGTCTATAATCACTCTACTTCCAAAATGTATATCTTTCTGGTCTTTGTATTAATCACAATGTAATCATCAACTAACAATTTTCAAAACGTTTCCCCTTGTAAAATTCTCTATAGGAAATATGATTATGAAATACAAACATTTGAAGAATATTTACATTAAAATTATTACAGCAGAAACACATTGCTGAACACAATCCCCCCTAAAAATACTCTCTTTCACTTCAAACACACTTTTCTCACCACTGCTGCCGCTTTCTGAAGCACTTCCGGAAGTCCTCTTTCGTGAGTGTCTTTAGTTGCGCTGTTCTGGCTACATGAATGTCCTCAAGTAATTTCCCTTTCATGGTTATTTTGGCTTTGAGCAAGAGCCAGACATCAGAGAGTGCCAGATCTGGTGAGTGAGACAGGTGTGGACACAGCGTCACGTGGGGGTGAGCCTGCCTCTCACTGGTGGCACTAGGTGGAAGTGTGCATGTCACTGCCAACCACACCTTTGAATACACTTGCACAGGTGAAAGGGGACCTTGGTAATCCTCTGCCTGGCCATAGATACAAAGTGGGGCTTTCCAGACCCACTTGGGGCACACCGTCTCCTTCGTGTAAGCTGCTTATGTATGTGTGTTTATCACAAAGTGAGGATATGAAGTTGCTAGCCTGTGTGACCACGGGCGAGTTTTAGTGTCTTTCTGTGCTTTGCTTTATTTCATTTTGTTTTTCATCTGTAAAACATGGATAATGATTGTTTCTAATTCAGTCAGTGGGAGACTGAGAAAATGTGTACCAAATATTTAGCAATTTTTCTGATATAAAAATGTTAAATTTTGTTCATATGGATTAACGGTAAGAAATAAGAGGTTTGCATAACTGGACGTTCAGATGGTGATTTCTTGGCATTAGAACTGTAATTAGATAATGTTTATGTGACTAGTTTTGGGTCCAAGTTAACCTTAACCAGATTTTTATTCTCGTTTCAGATTTTCGGGTTTTTGGTATGCTTGGGAATTATTCTTGCAATAGGAAATTCGATCTGGGAGAATCAAGTCGGAGGCCAGTTCAGAACTTTCCTCTTTCAGAACAAAAAAGAGAAGAGTTTTGTGTTCTCGGGATTCTTAATGTTCTGGTCGTACATTATTATTCTCAATACAGTTGTACCCATTTCATTATATGTGAGGTAAGATGACAGTTTATGCTTTAATGAAACCATTTCACCAAATGTTCTATGCAATGACGCTTGTGTTTTTAAAAAATTATAACAGTGAGATAGATGTCTTGCTCTAACTGCTTATGACCTGCAGCTTCATGAGGCACCTAAGCTGTTTAACTGGTGCAATGTTTACATTTTCAAGTTATAATAAATTCATTTTATTTTGCTCTTGATTTGGTGTCTTAGGAATGACTTTCTTTGGAACACATAGATTGTAACATAGCCTCATGCAATGCAACCAACTGGAATTGGTTTGGTTTGGGGTAACAAAAAGAACATTTGGGGAGCTCGACACTGAGGGGGCCATTCCACCACTAGTCTGACTGTAGATACCTGGGTGTGGGCGTAGCTCAACAGTGTCAGGCCAGTGTTTCACTTCCGGTATGGAAAAGTTGGAGACAATGGCAGTTCCTTTGCACGGGATTATCTGTGGGCTGAGTAAATTCCTATAAATCTCTTAGAAGACTGCCTGATGCATTGTAAAGTTAATGAATACAGCTTTCCCTATTCTTAGTAGTGGGTATGTAAAGCAGTTAAAACATAACAGAGTGCTCGTTGGCTGTTAGATAAGAAGAGTGAATCATAATTTCCACCACATGTTGACCTGCCATTTACAGAGTCAGAGCTGAAACAGACTGGAACTACAGTGGTCTCGCTGCCTCTGTCAGTCTGTTATTCTCTCTCTCCTCACACACTCACACACACACACACACACACACACACACATATCTATCATGTATGTGCACACATGCATGTGTGTGTATACATACACCTGTGTGTGTTTATGCCTGTCTTCGGGAAGACTGAGGAGTTGGCCTGGAATCTGCACCTGACATCTCTTCCATCTTATCCTGCCCTGGCTGGGTCAGGTGGTCCCAGACACTGGGGCAGAGAGGACCTGGTTATTTGACTCGGCTTGTCAGCAGGACTTTAACAACACTCCAAATCACCAGCTCTGATCTCGTCTTTTTTCTACCCTCCCTTTCTCTCTTTCCCAAAACCTAGCTACGATGAAGCAAAGGGAGCTGAATGCACACAATTCCCCCTTGTTTGGACAGTGGTCAGGAAACCAAAATGTCACGTTGTGGGAAATTGATCTGAAGCAGCAGCCCGCGGCCACAGCACCGCCAGTCTCCCTGGGTTCTGGGGCTGCGGTCAGCGTGGCTCTGCTTGAACTGTGCGCTCCTGGCTCATCTTTGATTCTGAGTACCTCCCATGCTTGAAGCCCATTACGGGTCTGGAAGAAATCCTGCTCTTTGCCAGTGGAGCTACGGTCAGCTTTTATGGCTTTCCTTTTATGTCCTGAGTGAATAATAAATGAGTACGGTGGCTTCCCATCTGCTCATGTCAGCTTCATTTGTCCTTCTGAGGAAAGCCTACCCTGTGTATGTTGCTTCTTTGAAGAGAATTGATGTGCTTTTGTTTAATAATTTGAAAGATTATTTTTATTTTTATGTTTTTGGTACTGGGGATCAAACTCAGGACCTTGTGCTTACCAGGCAGGCACTTATGCCACTGAGCTATCTTCCCAGCGATTTATTTTATTTTTTAGAGGCCGAGGCTACACTGTCAGGCTAGCCTTCCTTCTTCTTCTGATGTGCAGGGGCAGCAGGAAACCTGTTCATAGTGGCCCAAACCCAGTTTCTGGTCTTGACACTGCAAATAATGTCTGTGTTACCTCAGAGAAAGCGCGTGGCTTCTTTCTGGGCCTTCCGATATCTGTCAAATTTGTGCTGCTTATAAATCAGGGAATTATAGTAATTGATTTTGGGACTCCTGTCTGCTCCAATTAATAAACAATATCACCTTGTACACTCCTATGTGTATATATGTATATAATAGAAAAATAAATACTTCTATTTCAGATCAGCAAAGCGGTTTATTGCTTAAACCTATTTACATATATGCTCTTTATAATTTTCCAAGTTAGTCACTGACAGTCTGTAGCGTACCGTAAAATATGATGCCTTACATAAACTCTATGGATGTTTTTCTCTTTCTTTTAAAATATTTCATATAAAGTGCTTCCCTGTCTTTGCTCTGGGTTATGGAGTTAGTTGGGGCAGAGCCGAGATCCAAGCCCATGACTCTGCCGTCTGGCACCGCATTTCCCCCCATCCCCAAGCTCTGCTTGCTTTAGAAGAAGTCCCCAGAGAAGGAAGAGGCCACTTCTCCCCTTAGTGGAAGGGGACAGCGCTGACGGGGAGTAAGTGGGAAGTTTCTCTCCCAAGTAAGAAGAGTCGTTCTGCTCTCAGCTGGGAGGAGGCTCTTTCCCCGGGATGTCCTGGAGGACCGAGGCCTGCAGTAAGAACTCCAGGCCTTTCTGTTTGGAGCGCTCCAGGCCTCCCAAGGCGAGCGTCCGCTTGGCTTCTGAATAGGTGTGCAGGTAAATTAGCATCCTCCGTCACGCCAGGAGCCAAGTGCAGAGCTCACTTTGCCTGGCTAACAATTCCAGGTGAGCAGGACACTGACTTTGAGAGGATATTTTTATGCTGCCGATTTGTTCATCTGTTGGGTTAGGACTCACTCAGCTGCAAGGATCGTCTCTGTGCACTGAGAATTGCAGCCCTTGTTCTCCTGGGGAGCTGGCTTTGGGGTGCCTTCAGAAGCTTCCCGAACCCGTTTCCCTGTTGCTTGCTTTGCCGCAGTGTGAGAGGACTCAAGAGCTCCTCACTCGGAGCGGTCCTCACTGGGCTCACTCGGAACTTCTGTCTCCTTGCTCGGCTTTTCTGAAAGGAGGGCAGCATGTTCCACTGTGACTCTGCCGTCCTCTTTCCCAGACAACCAGTGCCCTCCTCTTCTCAGTGGTATTTGGAGCTGTAGGGATCTAAATGAATTTTGGACGCTTCCTTCAGCTTGTACTGCAGCACAGGAGAATCAGATTTGGTTACAGTCATTTTGCTTAAGTTTCTAGATTTTTAGATCACTGGAAGCTTTGAATAATTTGCACCAAAATAGCCACCCTTCTTCTTGAGGGGTACATCCCAAGACCCCTAGTGATTGTCTAAAATTGCAGATTCTTCTGAGGCCTGTATATTTTATTTTTTGGTACTGTGCACACATACTATGACAAAGTTTAATTTATAAATTAAACACAGTAAGAGGTTAACAGTAATCATTAATAGTGGCAATAGACAATACAATGTCATAAAAGTTCCGGGAGTAGGATGAGCCCTTCTCATTCTCAAAATATATTATTATGCCATACTTGCTTTTCTTCTTGGATGGTGTAAGATGACACAGTGCCTACATGATGAGATGAAGAAAGGTGAGTGATGGAGGCATGCAATGTCGCCTTAGGGTCCCTGGTCAGGGTCCCCTGAACACATGCACAAGAGGAACACAATCAGTCTGTTAACCAGGATGGTGGTGATGTCACCGGGCGGGCAGCATATACAGCAAGGACACACTGGACCAGGGGATGTGCCACCCTCAGGCTGCTGGGAGTGCACAGCATGTGAGTTCCTCATGCTGCTCGGCACATTTAAAGCATACATTGTTCATTTTTGGAACTTTCCACTTAATATTTTTGGATGTTACTGTGGATAACTGGAGCGAAGAAAGTGAAACCTCAGAGAAGGAGGAAATACTGCAAAGTGTCATTGTTTGGGCTAAGATTACACTGGCATTACTGAACACAGAGTTCCAGTCTTGGTTCTGTGGCTAATTACTTGTGTGATCCTGGGTTAGTCACTTAATCTTTCAGGTCTTAATGCCTTATTAGTGAAGTCAGTGACTTCATGGCCAGGATTTATTCATTCAACTCTGTCTGGCTGCGCATGACAGACACAGCTCCGTTCTGGACCTTGTGAGTGAAAGAAATTACAAAAACTATGCGGAACTGGCCCAGCTAGCTAGCAATCCACAAAAAAGTGAGTGGTGAGAGAGAGAGAGAGAGAGAGAGAGAGAGAGAGAGAGAGAGAGAAGGCAGGACTCACAGAAAAGTAAACATTACATGAAAATATAGAAATAAATACCTGCCAAGTGTGACTTATGTGTGTATCATGTGATTACTCATAGTGATAATGTGATTTTAATGTAGAAGAAAAAATGTTGCCACTCAAATACTTGAAAATGGACGGGACCCATCCCATTCTCCGAGAAGCAGCAGGGACTGTGAGGAACAGAGGCGCAGGATTAATGCTCAGGAAGGGCTTGGGTGTCTTCTAGCCCGTCCTCCCGAGCTTACAGGCGAGAACTCCGAGACGGTCTCCTCCAGGATCAGACAGAAGCTTCAGTCTCTGCTCTTCTCATTGCGCGTGTCTCCGTCTGAAGGCTGCTACTATTGTATGAGGAAAGTGAATGTCAGGAAGACGTGAAGCTGCAACTTCAGTGGACAGCATATACAGAACGTGTACAAGGGATTGTAAATCCAGAAAATCAGGAGGACAATCTGTAAAACCCTTTGTAGGATAATTCAGTTAAACACCTAATTCTGTGAGCCATCTTTTAAATTTTTTTTTTTTTTTTTGGTATTTTTAGGGAAGGGTCTACAGAGTATTCAGGGTCTCACTGCTAGATGGACTCCTAGTGAGTCTCCTGTTTACAGCCTCCCAAGTGCCAGGATGACAGGTGCCCGCCGCCATGCCCAGTCTCAATCGCAGTCTCAGTGCGCCCAGGGCGGGGGCTGGCACAGCAGGCCCAGGGATTGAATCCCCGGCCCCGGTGCCCACTTGCAGATGCTTTATTCCACTGAGCTATTTGGCTGGCCCTTGTGAGCCATCTTGTAAAGAAATTAAAAGCTTTCTTTTAAACCAATAATGATTTTGAAAACTCATCCACAAAGGACATTATATTGTGGATGCCTGTGAAAAGCAAAACAAAGTGAAATAAAACAAAACAAAAACTCTTTACTGGGGGAAGTACTTTAAAAATTGGATTCCTAGGAAGATGTATTATTCTTCTCGAAGTTGTACTCCTCTTTATGAAATATCAGGTCATTTCAAATACTTAAGATTTACACAAATCTAAGAAAAATCCCAAATAAATATTCTAAAAATCCCCCAAATTTTGATTTTAAAGTTTATTTAGATGAATATGTTACTTTTATCAGGAGGAATAAGTGAATAATTACAGTTAACAGAAAAGCATAAAGGTGCTCTGATCTCTCAGGTATTTCCAGGTTGCAATGATGAAAACAAGAGATGAATTACATAATATATCCATGAACAAAGTGGAAATTTGTAAAGCAGTGTAACAAATAATGGCGTGTGATGTAGGAGGTACCCTAACCTAAGGGCTCTGTATTCAGCAAAGAGCTATGAAATAGCTTTCAGTTTATAAAAATTGAAATTAGCTTCATAGTTGATTGATTCTAAAGGATGGAGAAGTAAATATAAAAAAAATAAATAAAAGCTAGAAGAAAAATACATCTACGCATATTCCATATAATCTTGGCATAATGGCCTATTTATGCAAAACTATAAACTATTGTTAGACTTGATCAGCTAAAAAGAGAAAATTTCATATCAAAAACAGGAAACAGTGAAAAGACAAGGGATGAACTGGGTAGAATGTCTCCATTTTTTTTTTTTTTTTTTTTGTGGTACTGGAGATTGAACTTAAGACCCTGCACTTACCAGGCAGGAGCTTATTCTACTGAGCTAGCCCCCTGGTCCTTCATTTTTTTTTTTTTTTTACATAGGGTTAATAGCTTTAATATCTATAGAATTTAAAAAAATCTATAAGGGCCGGGGATGTAGCTCAACAGCACAGCACCTACCTGGTGAATGTGAGTTCATGAGTTTGATTCCCAGTATCCCCTACCCCCTAAAAAAAAATCTACAGAAAAACATGTATATCAAAATAGGAAAAGTGAAACAGGCAATTATATAAGTAGATAATTCCAAGGGAAAATACAACTAGACAATAAAATTTGCAAAAAGTGTTCAACTCACTCATTTGAAAAGAAATGGCAGTTAAACTGTTAAGCTGCTCTTCCAGTTGATAATTCTCCGTGTTCTGCTGGTAGAAGCTTACACGGCCAGAATGTTTTGGAAGTCAGTTTGGCACTCTGTAGGACAAGCACTGAAAGAACTACCCTCAGCCACAGAAATCCCATTTCTAAAGTTGAGAAGTTATAGCTCACCAGTCAAACTTGAACAATGCTCTTTTCCCAGGAAACAGGCAGAAAAGTATGCCAACCACCTTTGTTTTCACTCATAGCTATTATGATTTGGTCGGTACTTCATGGAGGGCCGTGTAGTTTTCTACCTCTTTTGGAAAAGTAAAATCATATCAGTGTATTGGACGGAATGCAGTCAGCAAACATAAGAAGTGTAATAACAATGTGCTGAATATTTAAATTTAAAAACTTATTATAGTAAAAAATACATTGTCCTTCACCCCTCTCAAAATACTCCTCCTCACTTCACATATAGCAATCCCAGTTTGTGCCACTGCTGAAGCTCTGGAGTCCTCTTTCCTGAGTGTCCTTAGTTGCTCCCTTGAGTTGTAAATCAACTCACAATGTCTACCTTTCGTGATCATTTATTTTATGGTATTTTATTATTATTATTATTATTATTATTATTATTATTATTATTATTTTTGAGACAAGGTCTCTCTCTGTAATTGAGGCTAGATTTGAACCCACTATACAGCCACCCTCACCTCAAACTTGCAGCAGTCCTTGTGCCTCCGCCCCCGAGAGCTGGGGTCACAGCCATGCATGTGCCACCACACCTGACTCATGGTCATTTTAACTGTGGAAGGAAGCCAGTCACATGGTGCCGTATCCAGTGAACAAGGCAGACGAGGTCACACTGTCGTGGTTTTAGGAGCATGACTTTCTCCTGGATGTCATTCAGCAGCCGCGCTCACCTTATGCTTGAACACATCTGCTGAAGGCCCTCGTGGCAGAGGACTTCCAGAACTTCTGTGGAAAGTGACACAAGAATGATGGGAGCATTGTGCTCAGAGTGAAGGGGAGTGATCCAAGGAAGGTGTTTGTCAATGTGTCTTGTGTTGCAATAATTTTTAAAAACTGGAATGTTCATCATACATTTCAATGGCACTGTATAAGGCAAACATGTTTAATAAAAATTAGATTTCTTAAAGAAATAAAAGGAGAGCGAATCAATATGGTGCACAGAAATCTCCTCTGGGCTTGGGCTCTCTCCCTGAGCACTGTGGTACATTCCCAAGCTCTCTGCTCAGCCATTCCTGTTGTTTCATGGTGCTGTAGGGACATGACCTTCCCCCTGAGGTGTACCAACAGATTTTTACTGAGCCATGTCTGAAGATCTCTGGGACTTTGGTACATTGCATCCATGTTTTCTTCTAGACTCTGAGAACTTTGGCAGACTTTGTACGTTCCAAAGCTTTGTGTGTTTGGAAGCTGATGGAGCCTTTCTCTTTTCCCCCTGTGTTAATGGGTCACAGTATGGAAGTGATTCGTCTGGGACACAGTTATTTTATCAACTGGGACCGGAAGATGTACTATTCTGGGAAGGCAGCGCCCGCCGAAGCTCGCACAACCATGCTCAATGAGGAGCTGGGCCAAATTGAATACGTGTTCTCTGACAAAACAGGCACCCTCACTGAAAACATCATGACTTTTAAAAAATGTTCCATTAACGGAAGACTGTATGGTAAGAGAAACACTTCCTTTTTCTTAATGATAGTGTTGATGTTCTTTGCATCATTTAAAAACACCTCTCCCCCTGGCTAGCTCTCTTCTTCTTCTTTTTTTTTTTTTTTTTTTAACGTGGGCACCACCAGTACCTGGCCTTGCCCTCAACATGCAATGGACATTCACTGAGTTTGGTAGTTGTTGGATACATTCTGGTCGACTGAAATGAGATTGTGGATTTGCTCTTTCATGGGTAGAAAATGGGTTTAGAAGTGGTTTGCTCCAAAGTTCCTGTCAGATTCTGTTCTCTGCTGGCCAGTAGCTCCATGTTTTCATGGAGAACCAGTTCCTGACAGCCAGTTTATCTTGGTACAAGCCTTATTTTATGTTAGTGAGAATTTCCTGCTCGCTCCCTGAGATTTCACACTTCACCAGGTCACCTTGGCAGGCCAAACAAGCTCTTTCATTAACCTTGCTTGTACACTTTTGTCAGAACAAGTGCTTTCATCTGAGTTTTCAGACATTTTTAAGTGGCTCTTTTAAGATTTTGCGGGCCAGTAAGCAGACAGTTCCTTCTTTCAGAGCACAGAAGCTTGGGGACCTTCTGGGGGTTCCCTGATCTCCCAGCCTCTCTTCATGGGAGTCAAAAGTCTCAGAAAGTCAAGGAAATCTGAGGGGGAAATCTGAAAGGAAGGAGAGAAAGACACCGACCCTTTACCTTGTCTCCTGGTGGGGAAATGTCACACATTGTTGAAGTGTATAAAACAAGATTTGACCCTGAACAAAGCCAAGAAATACAAGAACTGGTGCTTACATTTCCAGCCTTCTGAGCTCTCCTCTCTGTTATGGGGCTTCTTACTTGATCATGCGTCCTCTCAGCCTTCCCCTCCCCCAGGGGTCCCTCCTGCCTTCCCTAGCAGGGAACAAGATGATGTTAGACAGGGCTTTCTCAAACCCTCAGCTTCGCTGCGTGCTCCCTATACAAGTACTGCAGTGACTGGGGAATACTGTAGAAGTTTTCCTTAAAATTTCTTCTTAGATGTCAATTTTGGAGGTTTTCTAAAAATGTCACCTTACCTCCACTTGTGGTTTAAATGTGAATTTTGTATTTGGAGGCTGCTTTGGCTTGTTTTGCTGTGTATTAGTCTGCATTTCCAAGAAGCAATCTGAAAGAAATTATCAGACATGTGGAGCCGGGTTCATTTGTAGAGTTCACTATAGGACTGTTTTTAGCAAAGGTCCTTTGCAGACATTCACAGTTATGTATCTTGAGGTCTTCGCAAGTCTCCGAGTCCACGAGTCCCATGACAGCTTGTAATTTTCCTCATAAAATACAGGAAAGTAACTGAAAGGTCTAAGTATCCCTTCTGACCTCTAATTTATATGCCCTCTAATTTATAATGTTATTGAGATATATTCTCGCAAAAGCACCTCCAGGTCATTTCAGAATTATTCCTCTTGTGTTTGTACAACTTGGGCTTCTTTATGTTATTGATCTGGGTCTTGAAAAAATTTGCCATTCCACTGTGGTCTGTGTAAATCTTCTATTTTCTGGATTAGAACTATGACCTTGTTAGCCTTTAATTCTTCTTCACTTTCCTCGCCTGCCCTGTTAGTGGACTTTACTTCAGAAGGGACCCATTGTACATCAAGGTGGCTGCGTCTTCCTCTTCTTCCTCTTCCTCTTCTTCTTCTCTGTATTTAGGGTCTGCAGGGTCTACAGGGTCTCGCTACGGAGATCAGACTCGTAGTGATTCTCCTGTTTTCAGCCTCCCAAGTGCTGGGATTACTGGCATGGCCACCACGCCCAGTCTCAATCGCAGACTCAGCATGCCCTGGGGTTGGGACCAGCACAGCCCACAGGGAATCAAACCCCAACTATGTTATGCTCTGCCTAAGCAGGCGCTTTAGTCTGCTGAGCTATCAGGCCTGCCCTAGGGTCACCTTTTTTTTTTTTTTTAAATCATTTTGGAGTGTGACTGTGTGTTAGCAATGAGAACAAAACCACTGTGAGGCTGAGATTGAAAATTCCAGATACTTGGAGAAGTTCGTTCATCAGCACAGGGAATCCTCCTTTGAAGTAGATGTTACATTCAGATTCAGACCTGTGCCCAGAGGAACAAGTGCCT
>NW_004524681.1:4867973-4873335 GCF_000260255.1 Octodon degus
GAGAGAGAGAGAGAGAGAGAGAGAGAGAGAGAGAGAGAGAGCACGCCCTGGGTCCAACACCACATCATGCTGCCTTTTCTGTCCCAGTCTAGTTCTCTCACTTCACACTCTTTCCCCCAGTGCCCTGGCCACAAAGTGCGAATGATGATCTTCATTCTGTAAGTTCATCATAAATAGTAGTGACAACGTAAGTGCCCTGCACAAGCTTGTTGCAGGTAACTCATTACAAGAAATATGTTTCTGATAAATAGCATCAAACTTCCAAATATCAAAGACAAATTGGATACACTTAGCTGCTCCACGGTAGGAGCGAGCTCAAATAAATGGTGCTGTTCTGTAACCATCAACTATTATATGACGCTTCAAAATAAGAATCATAAAGAATATTTATTGAGAGGATTTTTTTGTTTGCATGAAAAACCCAGTAAGAAACAGAGATTTACAGTACCAATATGATGAATATGTGTGGATATATACACATGGAAAATCAAGCCCAAACGAACTCTGCAAACAGTCATCTTCTCTCTGGATAATGAGACTATTGGTGATTTTTTTTTTCTGACTCTAAGTGTCCTGTATTTTTACACGTATCTATAATAATCACATGTCAGCTTTGTACCAAGCAAAAGTATAGAAGTTTCTGGTACACTGGAGAGTAAGTTCCCTGCCTGCAGAAGGCATGGGTGTCATTGAATTTGATCTTAATATTTACAGATGCATCTGATTTGAGGCATAATTGGCACAAAAAAACCCACCCAAAAAACAAAAACAAAAGAAAAAAGGACTTGTCAAGCTCTGACCTAGAAAATAATTGTTCTAAGATATCATTTTGGATTTCTTTTTTTTTTCTTTTTCTTTTTCTTTCTTTTTTTCTTTTTCTTTCTTTTTTTTTTTTTTTTGCATTTTTAGGGAAGGATCTACAGGGTGTTCAGGGTCTCACTACTAGATAGGACTCATAGGGATCTACAGCCTTCCAAGAGGTGGGATTATAGGAGCATGCCACCACGCCCAGTCTCGATCGCTGTCTCAGCATGCCCCCTGGGGTGTGGCCAGCACAGTAGGCCTGAGGATGGAACCCCTGGCCCCTGCGCCTGCTTGCAGGTGCTTTAATCTGCTGAGCTATTTGGCTGGCCCTCATTTTGGATTTCTTAACAGTGAGCATAATGTGGACAACAAAAATTTACCTCTTGTATTTAGAGACAGTAACAAAGTGACACAATTTACAGAAAAACATGCAAAATATGCGAGTTTCATATTCTGTTTTAATGCTTCACTTTAGTTTTGTCCTAGGCAGACACAAACACCCTCTGTACTAATAGCCATGTTTAGGATTCAAATGCTCTTAGCTATGTTTAAATTCATATTCCCATCTAATAATGTTACTTTAATAACTAAATGTATTCCACAAAATCTAAATCCAATTTAAATTTTACTTACTTTTAATTCTCAACTTTGCTTTGACAGGTGAAGAACATGATGATTCAGTTCAGAAGAAAGAAATAACTAAGGTATGAAAGAGAAAATTTTATGTCGTTTTAATTTCAAATTTTAGGTGCTTTTAAAAAAAATATATCAAGTTCCTAGAGGTCTGATTTCCACTACAACTAATGATACATTTAATGTATAACATTGAAAAAATTGATTAATGTGGTTCAAAGTTTCTTCCACCAGCCCCCAACAACATAGTTCCCTCTGTTTTAAAAATTCTTTTAAAGATATTTATGCATATGCAAACCAATATATTTCCCAGCTTTTCACATAGGTTGCATCTGTTCGTTCTTCAACTTTCTTTTTCAGCATGGTATCTTAGAGATTGTTCTAAATCAGTTTTTCAAAGTACGTTTTGTTTTTAATGGCTGTCAGTAGTGTTCTGTTACACTGGCATCCCACAGTTTATGGAAGGAAGAGGCTAACAGACATCTGAAATGTTTCCCATATTTTATTTGTAAAGAAAATGTAGAAAAATCCCTACATAGATACATTATTTCATGTTAGAAAGTACAGAATCCAGGGGCTGGAGAGATGGCTCAATGGAATAAGTGCTTCCCTGGTAAGCGCAAGGGCCTGAGTTCAACCCCTGGTTCCCCCCCCCAAAAAAAAGGTACAGAATTCATTTCTAAAAATGGAACTACTAAATCAAAACATATCTGTATTTTTTATAAATATTGCAAATTACACTCATTAGAATTTATAACAAATTCCCTGATACATTCTCCAATAATTTTATTTCTTCCATTCCAACTTAGATGACTCTGGATTCTTTTTCTTACCTAATTGCTCTTGATAAGTCTTCTAATATTACTTTAAATAAAGTGAACCTTGCCTTCTCCTAATTTTAAAAGAAGAGTTCTTAGTTTTTCACTTTTTAAAAAAAATTTTTTTTCATAATTTTATTGAGAAACTAATAACAATGAGACAGTTTCAAATCAAATTGGTAGGACAGTTTCAATAATTAACACATTGCATACTCTCTTCCTAGTAGTTATTTGCTATACAAGATGCAGACATGATATCCTATTTACAAACACCATTAGAACAAATCCCTCTATTCATTTTTTTTTTTTTTCGGTAGGACAGTTTCAATAATTAACACACTGCATACATTCTTCCTAGTAGTTAACTGCTGTACAAGATGCGGACTTGATATCCTATTTACAGACACCATTAGAACAAATCATTCTATTCATTAAGAGAATGTAACTATATATCTATCCAAACCACTTTGAAAACACAAATACAATCCTCTGTATACCCATTTTTTGTTAAGTTCCGTTATTTGAATATTATAGGTATGTAAACTCAGCAAACTATTCTAAAAGAGTCCAGTAGCCCATAATAGTATTGGGTCTTCCACTTGACTGGCACTGTCAGAAATTGTTGACCTGAGTCCCCCATAGCTCAACATAACAGCATGGCTTTACTTTTTTTTTTTTTTTGGTGGAACCGGGGATTGAACTCAGATCCTTGCATTTGCCAGTCAAGTGCTTATCCTACTGAGCCATCTCCCCGGCTGGCTTTACTTCTTATATTTCGTTTTTATACTTTTCTGGTGGATGGCCCAGACCAAGGTAAAGCAGGACCAGTTTTTCACTTTTGAATATGATTTTAATTATGAGCTTTTCATATATGGCCTTCATTATGCTGAAGTATTTTTCTTTTTTATAGCATCTTTGTCATGAAGGGGCATTGAATTTTGTCAAATGATTTTCCTCAACCTATTGAGATGGCATCTTGGTTACTTATCTCTCATTGCTGAGACAAAATACCTGACACCAACATTAAGGAAGGCAAGGTTTATTCAGCTCATGGTTTGTGGAGTTTCAGTCCCTCGTCAGCTGGCTCCAAGGCAGGGTGGCGTGCCACAGGGGCCACAGTTCAAAGAGGGAGAAGGTAGATGAGGACAAAAGCAAGAAGAGCAAAAGGTCGTGTGTGTGTGTGTGTGTGTGTGTGTGTGTGTGTGTGTGTTTGTGTGTGTGATCAAGCCTCCTTTTCTCTCTGTTACCCAGACCATGTCAGTTCCCTCCTCGTCTACAACCTCAGGATGTTTACGTAGTTAGGCCCCTGGTGTACTGCTGAGTTAACCCAGGGTAATTTCTCAAGTTGACTCAGGGTATCAACCAATCCAACTTGGCCATACTCCTCTTCATCTTTCTGTTAACATGGTGGTTTGCATTGGTTCGTGTCCATTGGTTGAACCATTCTAGCATCCCAGGGATAGGATTCTTTACTGTGATGTTAGATTCAATTGGCAAGTATTTTCTTAAGGATTTTGTACTTGTGTTCATTGGTAAACTTGTGATTTTCCTGTTCTGTGTGTGGAATCTTTGGCTTTGGTGTCAGGCAATGCTGCCTCACAAACTGAGTTTGGGAGATAGCAGTTCAGTTAGTAGTTCAATAGGACTTAGTAGTTCAATAGTAGTTCAGTGAACTACTATTATTATAGTAGTTGATTATTCGGGTGCCACTGGTGGAGTACAGCACCTTCTGGGTGTGTCTGAGTGGGTGTTCACTGGTGCATTCATTGGTACATTTGAGGAGGCCTGGCTATGCATGGTTTCCTTGGCACTGTTCCTGTTCATGGTGTTTTCCTGTCACCATGAACTCAGCATCTTTTCTGGGCAGGCCGCTCCCTCCTGCCTTCATGGAGTCAGCTGACCTTGAGACTTGGAGCCCAATTAAACCTCTCCATGGGTGTCAGGTGTTGTCTCAGCAAGCTGGCTAGTACAGGAGGGGTCTGCTTCATTTAATTTTTAATTTTGGAAGAGTGTTACGAGGAATGGCAGTAATTCTACTCAGAATGTTTGGTAGGTTTTACCAGTGAAAACATCTCAGCCTAGGGTTTTCTTTGGTAGGAGGTTTTATGGTTGCTGTTGTTTTGTTCTGAGATTTTCCATGTTTTCTAGTCTGGTCTTGGACTCCCAGGCTCAAGGGATCCTTAGAGTTTAACCTTCAGTGTTCTGGGTTTACAGATGTGTTCCACCATGGCAGGCTTTGTTCAAAGGTTCTTAGTTATTGATGCAATTTCCAGAGTATAGGTCTGTTTAGTTCTTTTTTTAATTAATTAAGTTTATTAGTATATTTTAGGCTTACATAATGGTCACATTCATTATAGGGAATTTATACCTGTACATGATATATGTGATTTTTAAAAACATTTCTTTACTGTTTAGATTTGGTAGGATGTATGTGTCTAGAAATGTATCTGATCTGCTAGTATATCCAGTTTGTCCATATGTTGTAACTATTCATAGTAGTCTCTAGGGATCCTTTTATTTCTGTTATCAGTTCTAATATTTCTTTCTTTTATGATTTTATTTGAATTTTATGTAATTTTCCTTGGTTATGTTGCTTTGAGGTCCTGTGTTTTGTTCAACTTTCTGTTGCTATAGTAGACTACTGGAGACTATTTTTTTAACAATGATTGTTACATTGCATATTGTTGTCTTCAAAGGACTTGTTCAGATTACCAGATGTAGGCAGGCAAAAGTGAACAAACTATTCAGCATTAACTGTTCCGTCTAACAAACCAATAGAAACTAGTATCACAATTATCTTAGTTACCTTGTTTGTGTATATACATTTCTCCCTTGTTCCTTTCTCCTTCCTCTCATCCCAGTTATTTTTTCCTTTTGAGCAGTTTCTTTTCCTTTCACAATATCTATTGTATCTTTTGGATTTTATTTACTCTTTCAGTTTCTTACATTAGGGAGGCAATATGATGTCTATACATGCGGGTCTGATTTATTTCACTCATGAGTATGGTTTCTACTTGCATTCATTTACCATAAAAGCCATGAGTTTATCTCTTTGTCTCTCTCTCTCTCTCTCTCTCTCTCTCTCTCTCTCTCTCTCTCTCTCTCTC
>NW_004524681.1:4873435-4874555 GCF_000260255.1 Octodon degus
TCTCTCTCTCTCTCTCTCTCTCTCTTTCTCTCTTTCTGTATTTCATACAGGATCTACAGGGTCTCAGTACACAGATCAGACTCGTAGTGATCCTTCTATTTTCAGCCTCCAAGTGCTGGGATTACAGGCATGCACCACTAGCCTAGTCTCAATTGCTGTCTCAGTGCACCCCGGGGGTGGGGCCAACACAGCACACCAGAGATCAAACCCTGGCCCTTAGGCTTGCCTAAGCAGACACTTTGACCCACTGAGCTATCCGGATAAACTTGACCCAAGTTTATCTTTCTTTATGGCTGAGTAATACTCCATTGTATAACAATTCCACATCTTTTTTTATCCAGTTGACGGGCTTTAAAATTTTTTTTCCAGAAAAATTAGCTATGACAAATTGTGTTGCTCTGAACATGGGTTCACACATATCACTGTGGTATGATGTTTTCAATTCTTCTGGAAAAATAGTCAGAAAGGGAAAGAGACTAAGTAATTTATAAGACATTTATTGAGTTCGTGGTTGGAGAGGCTGAGCGGCCCAAGAACACAGCGCTGGTGTTTGACGATGACCTCGTGCTGCTTAATCTCCTAGTGGAAATGGAAAGGCAAGCAAGCATGTGCAGGAGCGCTTACATTACCAGAATACAAGAGCTGACCCCTTGGGCGAGCAGCCGCCTACCTTTGTCAGAGTAGAGCCCTGCCTCCCAACACTGCCACGTGGGGAATTAAGTTTCCAACACAGTCAAAACACAGCATTCTAAGGGTTTCTCAATTGTTTTTATGCTTTTGAAAAAGCCATACTTAATCTTACTGATTTTTTTCATGTATTTAGGACAGGATCTACAGGGTCTCACTACACAGATCGGGGACTTGTAGTGATTCTCCTGTTTCCAGCCTCCCAAGTGCTGTGACGCGGGCACACACTACCATGACCAGCCTCAATCCATCTCAGTGTGCCCTGGGAGCAGGGCCAGCACAGAACACCAGGGATCGAACCCTGGCCACTGTGGTCTGCCTAAGAGGTGCTTTAGTCTGCTGAGCAATATGGCCGGCCCTCTTACTGATTTTTTTCTACTGTTTTTCTAGTTTCTTTCTTTTTCTTTTTCTTTCTGGCTTTTTTTTTTTTGGT
>NW_004524681.1:4874655-4900742 GCF_000260255.1 Octodon degus
AAATAAATAAATAAATAAATAAATAAATATTCTGAGCTCTTCAGAGTATTAAGTTGGATTAAAACTTTCTTCTTTTTAATGTTATTTATTGTTGTCAATTTCTCTCTTAATACTGGTTTGCTGCATTCCATGAGCTTGGGTATGATGAATTTTCATTTTTGTTCATCTTGAGATATTTTTGCATTTATTTATTCTTTGAACCAGTGATAACTCAAGTATTGTTTAATTTCAACATTTTTGTGAAGTTTCCACTTTTCTTTCTGGCATTGATTACTAGCATCATTCTATTGAGGACAGAAAATAAAACAGTTGGTAGAATTTCAGTCTTCTTAAATTTCTTTAGATTTCTTCTGTGCCCTAACACATGATCTATCCTTAAGAAAGAGCACAGGGTACTTGAGACAAACTTTTCTGTTAGATAGAAGGTTCTATATATTTTTGTTAGGTTCACCTGGTCTATAACACTCATGTCATCTATTTCCTTACTTCTTTATTTAATTAAACCTTTTAAGGAAATATTTTTTGTCTCTTATGATTTTTTTTTACCTTACCCTATTTTTGTCTGTCATGAATATGGCTACCCCAGATTGCTTTTGATTACTATTTACTTGGAACACCTTGTTCACCATCACTTCACTTTTAGCCAGTACATGTCTTTGATTCGAAAGTGAGTTTCTTGCAGGCATCGCATAGTTGGGTCAATTCTCTCATTTATTTATTTATTTTTTACTTATTCAGCTTCTATATATTTTTTATTTGGTAAATATAATCTATTTGCAAAATGATTATTGATAGGCATTAACTTACTATTGCTCTTCTGTCATTCACTTCCTGTTGCTAGTGTAGTTCTTTTGCCTGTCATTTGTTCTATTTCCATCTTCTTTGTGTTATGCTGATTTTTTCCTATTAATATACTTTGATTTCCTTTTTGGTATAAGTTCTAGAGGTATATTTTGTGGTTACTTTGGAAATTACATTAGACATGTTAGCATAATTTAATAGTCTAATTTAAGTTGGTAGCAATTTAATTTCAATTATATACAGAAGCTCTTAACTTCTCTACACTTTTCATTCTTGTAACACAATTTACATCTGTTCATAATGTGTCTTTTAGCTTTTTTTAAAAACTGTGTCTTTTGTCTTTTAACTTTTATATTTAAATTAAAGGTGGTGTACTTAACATCATTTCCCTGATACATTATTATTTATTATTATTTTTCATTATTCTTTTTTTTTTTCTTTTACTTTGGTTGCAGTTACATCTAATTGATGGGGATATGACTTTTGATTCTACTAATTTTCCTAAAAATAAAGTCTGACTTTTACTTTCCATTGTATGTGTGTCTCCCTTTGAGAATGATTTCTTGCAAGACAGGGAGAAAGTATGCTTTTCATTTTTATGAGCAAGTAAAAAAATCTAATTATTTATTGATCTATTGGTGCTCTGCCCATGATTTCCTGCTTCTGTAACTCCAGATACTTTTAGAGTGCATGTATCCAGAAATAGGGAAAGGGAGTTGTAGTAATTATCTGGAAGAGCTTGGCCTCTGGCAGATACCACTAAGGACTTGGCCCTGCCCCTTCCTCTCTTTCCAGATTCATCTTTGGCCACGTTGTGGTTGCATCAGCCATGATGCACTCCTTAAAGTCTTTCCAAGTGGATCACACTCAATGTCCCACACAGGCCTCCCCCAGTGTTGTACCCTCATCTTGAAACAATCTGGCCCCATCCCTCTCTCTGGTCAACTCCTATTCATCCTTCCAGTCACAATGTAGATGCTACTTGTCTAGGAAACTTTCCTTGTCATCCCTGTTTCCTCCCTCTGGTTTGTGTTCTTGCTTTGTCATAATACTTGTCACTTCATATGGTCTCAGTCCATTTCCTTCTTTTACAACTGAATACTAAAGGCTGAGTAAATTATAAACACCACAAGTATACTTGACTAGAGGCTAGAAAGTGGGTTCCTAGTGAAAGCCTTCCTGATGCATCATAATCTGGTGAAAGATAGACAAGCACTCTCAAGTCAGAGAACTCACTGAACTCTCTCATTCATCAGGAACCCAGCCACAAGATAGCTGCCTCATCCCCACAGTAATGGCTATCATCCACTTGTGAGAGCAGGCCTTACCTGCTTCTCATGGACCCCGCCATCTTGTGCAATAGAACACCAATTAAATGCCAACCTGGGTTTTGGAGTAGACCTTCAGGACTCAGTTGTAGCACAGCCCTCAGTTATTCCAAAACTCATCAAATTTGGTATTGAGTGCATTTTGATTTGAAATTTGACCTAGTAGCTGTTGTTAATTTGGTCCTCAACATGGAAGCGAACACTTGTCAGCATTGATTTATTTGACTTGCTACCTTTTCCAACCAAGAACTATTTGTTTTATACTCTTCATTTTTGGTACTTGGTGTGCTCCCTGGAAACGGTGACTGATGCGTACCAAGGTACCACTGCATTTGGCTTTTGGTCTTCCCGTCTACAAGTCAGTACCTCATTGAGGGCAGTGGGAGTGTGCGTTTCTTCACTTGGTCCTCAGAACCCCGAGTTCTGCCTAGCCATGGTAGATGAATGGTAGATTATGATGAAGAAAGTTGTGCATTTATTTCAAAATTCCCTGGCTTATCTGTTAATCGATGAATGATCAGTATATTTCTAAACTCTGGACAATGAATGTACTCACTACTAGAGTTACTATTAAAAATAATCTTTTAAGCAGCTTTTTGTCTTTTCACAAGAATTAAATGACTTATTTCATATTTCAAATAACTGAATAGTTGATTAAAATAAAGAAAAGAAAAGTTCTGTGAGGGTTGAGTTGTTGTCTTCCTCATTTACTTCTAAGTCTCTTCCAGCTGGAATAGTGCCTGGTGTATAACAGTCTTTTTTTTTAATTTTGAAAAAAATGTGCACATGAACCACAATATCTCCTTAAATTAGATGCATGTATGTCTCTTGACTCACCTGGCATTGGCTCAGTGAGAAATAATTCAAAGTGCATAGGGGAAGTCAGTTTCTGCCTCAAAGGGGTGTTCAACACAGGCATGGCACTGATTTTCTGGGTAGAAATAGGGCAGCCAGTGTGTCCTAGTGTTATGAGAGCATTTATGCTTGAGTGAAATGCCTTCTGCAGTGTGGTATGGAGCGGCTTGAAAGCCCAAGGCCACCTTTGCAGTCCTTCATCCTAAGGTGAAACCTGCCAGCTAAGAAGCACTGTCTACGCAGAGTTCCATCTGTCTCTTTATTAAAGTGAGGCAATGGGCAGTAACAGGTCACCAGATGTTGAGAAAATCTCTGTGATGAAATGTGAGAGATAAAAAGCCAAAATATGTGAAATAATATGACCTGAGAAAAATTTAAAAATAGAATAAAAATTATCAGCAGCAGTTGTAGAACTCAAACATCAATATGGTGATTTGGGACACAGTGGCACCCATCAAACCCAAACAAGATGCTCCGGAAAGAGCACAAACAGGAAAACAAGACCCAGAAGAGCTCCTGGAAATAATTTTCGTAAAAGGTGATGAAATAATGCATTCAATAGAAGAGTTGGAAGATGAAGTCAAAAGACTGCCAAAAGTAGAATAAGGGGAAAGCATCAGAATGCGGATGAGAAAACAGGCAGCCAGCTGGCAGATCCAACACTTAGATAAGATGATCCCCAAGAAGGAGCAGAAAAAGAAAGAAAGAAGGAAAAAAAAAGAAGAGAAAATTACAAAAGAAACATCAGAAGAGAATTTTCCTGAGTCTTCTGGCTGAAAGAGCTGCGTGGTACTTGCAAAGGATGAATGAAGTAAGACCAGGGTCTGTGGAGGTCAGGACGCTATGGTGAGGAGGGGATTTATAGCCTTCACTGGAGGGAAGTGAGCCGTCCACCAATGACCTATCGCAGACACCAGATTTGTCCTTAAGGGTAGAGCAAGCACAATGCAGGAAGCTCTTCAAGTGGTTTTCACCATGAAATTCTGGATTAGACTGAACTGAGGGCAGACCCAGACATCACCAGGCAGGAAGACTTAGGGCAATGTGTGTCTCCTGACCTTTTCCTTACACTTCCTTCAATATGGCTCAATGGAACAAGGGAATCAGCTAAGAAACAACAAGGCACCAGCTGGGGAGACAATGACCCCCACCCAGGGAGGGTCTGGGGACATCCATGGTGCAGCTGGAGTAGCAGATGGGGTAGCCAGTCAGCCTTGAGGTGACTGACCAGGAGCACCTGTGCGGACAAAGTACTGTGAACCACATCTCAAACCCAGACTTAGGTACACACCCTTTATCCATTTCCAGCCTTTGTAGTCAATCTTTAGAACAGTGAAAAACTATTAATCTTGGTTACTAAATTGAATGCAAATACTTAAAACCTCTATAGTGAAACAAAACAAAACAAAGGAGAGGTTGGAGGGTGTAAGGGTGAGAAACACTTTATCTTACCAAAAGGAGAGTATAATTAATGGACTGAAGTAAGACCAAAAATTCTTCCATATGTTACAGAAAGTTATAGAAGCAACCAGGAGGGAAATTAAAATATGCTTATCTATGTCAGAGAAAAGTTGAATAATGAATATGGGAAGTTGAATAAATGAACTAAATCAACATTTAATTGTGGGAGGAAATTTTTTTAGGTAAGGTCAAACATTTCTAAATTTAGAAATGATTGTATAAGTGCATAGTATAGAGTTCTAGCAGAACCAATATATCTCTTATATTTGAGAGTAATTTATTTGGGGACTGATAAAGACCTCTTTCTTTCTTTCTTTTTTTTTTTTTTGTGGTTCTGGGGATTGAACTCAAAGCCTATTTCTTTACTTGATAAAACTTCATGCCATAGTTAATTTTATAGGTATCTGCATGTATAGCTTTGCTTGAATAGATTAAAAGTAGCACTTTGGTTAGCTTTGCAACAAAGTGCCTGGGGTAGCTTATTTACAGGAGGAAATGGCTCATTTGGCTCACAGATTTGGAGACTCAAAGCCCAAGCTGGTGTGGCACTGTTTGTCTGGTGGCCGGTGAGGGTGGAGAAGCATGGTGCATCACTGCAGGGACTCACGGGGAGAGCAGGTGTCAGCGTGGACAGAAAGGCAGAGAGCCCCTGGCTCTGCGGTCTGGGCTGAGGGCACAGTCCCAGTGACCTAGGGCGTACCTCTTGCAGGTCCGCAGCACCTGGCGATGTGGCCCCTCTGGAGCAGGAGCCTTTTATGTGTACCTGGGGGACACTGAGCATCTAAAACAGAGCAAGTATTTAAACAAAAAGACGTGACTAACTGTGAGCACTTGGCAGATGGCACGCGGGACCCTGCGCTGGCCAGGCAGGTGCTTCCGCTGCTGAGCTATCTCCTGGGCTCGATCAAGGAATTGTTCCAGGGAAGTATTTATTCATTTATTTATTTATTGTGGAACCAGGGATTGAACTCAGGCTCTTGTGCTTGCCAGGGAAGTGCTTATTCCACTGAGCCATCTCCCCGCACTCCAGGGAAGTATTTAAAGCTGGAAATTTGGGCTTTGTCTTGTTCTGACTGCCCCTTCCTGTATAGATGACTGTGGCCATTCCAATTTTCACCTATACAAGGAGGTACTAGTATCAACTACGCATGCTTATTAGGAGGATTGTATGTAATAATTTGCTATTCAGATAGTGTCTGGCCCACTTTGGAGATGATAGTAAATATTTTATTTAGTATTATTAATTTTAGAACAAATCTTGTATTAAAAAACAAAGGACCCATAATTGGCTTCATTTTTTTTTCTTCTTTTCTTTTCCTCCGTACTTAGGACAGGATCTACAGCATCTACAGGGTGTACATGGTGTACAGGGTCTCACTACATAAACCGGACTTGCAGCGATGCTCTTGTTCTCAGCCTCCCAAGTGCTGGGATTACAGGCATGCACCACCATGCCCAATCTCAGTCGCTGTCTCAGGGTGCCCCATGGAGCGGGGTGGGCCAGCACGGCACACCAGGGATTGAACCCCCAGCCACTGTGCTCTGCTTAAGCAGACACTTCAGTCTGCTGAGCTATCAGGCCGGCCCTTACTTGGCTCCAGTCCTACTGCCCGTGTTACAAGTTCTGAAACTTGAAATGAGTGATTTAAATTGCACATAGCATTGCTTCACTTTGACAAGGTAGTGAAAGGAGTTACATTGTAAAAATTAATGAAAACTTTAAGAATAAAACATTAATGATGATCCTGGATAAACTGTGTGATCTCGGTACTGGTAAGACCTTGTGAGTGTTCAGGGGAGAACTACATGGTGATTCACTCCTAAAATGGACAGGATATGATTTGTCATTACCAAGGACAGAGGGAGGGACTGGATGTGTTTAGAATTTCAGGATTCTCTAGTTGTGGAAAGAAAACAGGGTGTGTCTGCCTTTGTATTATGCCACGTCTTCAGGGAAACCTGTGCCCAGTAATCAATCAATATTCCAATATTGATCAATATTGTTGCACTGGATATATTAACTCACAAATAGTAAATGGACTAAAAAAGCATGCATTCCATGCCAGAGGTTGCTCTTAAATTAAGTCAGGTCAGGTTTTCCACCAAGTAAGTTTTTCAGAAAAGTTTCTGTTTTCTGGATTTTTAAATTTTTCATTATTTGAGCATTGCAGATTTTTTCCTCTGAATATTTCTGGTTGATTCCCTGCACTGGTGTGTGGCTCTGAAATATTTATTATCACCTTCAAAGTGGGCCAGAGACGACATGAATAGCAAATTGCTACATACAGTTGTCCTAATTCGCACGCATAGTAGATCCGTACGTCACGTAAGGATGCAATATCATAGGAGAGCTGAAAACATTTGAAGGCAGCAACTGTGAATTTTAAAAGATTACTGTTGAATGAGCGGTTGTTTTTGCTCGTGTTCTCCTACAGAAAAAAGAGCCCATGGATTTCTCCGAGAACTCTCAAGCAGACAGGTCATCTCAGTTCTTGGACCCCAGCCTGAAGGAAGCCATCAGATCCGGAGACCCCAAAGTGCACGAATTCTTCCGGTTGCTTGCTCTCTGCCACACTGTAATGTCGGAGGAGGACAGCTCAGGTAAGTGGGGAGCCTCGCTGTCAAAATAAAGCTGATAGGAAATTTGAAAGATTTAGAATTAAAGGCAGAACAGCGCATAAGGGGTTGACTTGTCGCTAGCTTCTCTTTTTATTTGATTGTACCCTGAATGCTTCTCAAAAACATGGAGAGTGTTTAAAGAAAGACAAACAGTGTCCAGGGGAGAGCGAAGACCCAAGAGCGCTAGACAGGGGAAGAGGCCCTCACACAGGCCGTATGGGCGACAGAGCTGAGGCCTTGTGATGGAGCAGAACGACGCCTCCCGAGCCTGGGAAGCTGCTGCCGCGGGAGAAGCCCAAGGCTGGGTCAGCGCCTTCCCCTCCCATCGTGCTCGTCCGCTCTGTTTCATACACTCTCCTGCATTCTGACATCAAGTTAAAGTTACTATCCCAGTGATTTCAAGTCAAAAGTAAACTATATAGAGACGTTTATACTTGTGTGTGCGTGTATACACAAATGCGCATAGACACCTTTCTGGTGTGTACACTTGGTGTTGTCCGGAATTTTTTCCCCACTTGGGACTCTAATTAAGCCACCATGTTTTTCTTTGATGCTGCTGAACGAACCCATTCCTCAGATTTTAAGCACTTTGGCCATTCATATAATTAACTTATGATTTTAACTAGTCTTTACCATATTAACACGAGTGAGGAATTATTATATTTCCACTTGGGAGTATGCCTTTAAATAAGTTTCTTTTATCTCTGCCTTTGAGTTTATTTCATTTCAAAAAGCCCATTTTGTTTTAATAGCAGTCTGTTTTCCATTTAACGTTATGATATTCTCTAGACCCCTTTGAGGGTATTAATTATGCTTAGCTTGATGGCGCTTTTGTTTCTCCTATTATGCTTCAAGTGTCCGTGCCTGACTTTCATGTTGCTCTCAAATGTCGCATGATTTGTGGTTGCCCGGTCCTCTTCGCGTGTGAGAACCTTTTTCGGAGAACACAGGTTCCTGTTGCAGCAGTCAGTTTCCCGAGGTTGTGCGGGAGGCGCAGGGCCTGTGCGGGGCCTGTCCTGCCTGCAGGGGCCTTCCCCACAGTTCAGGGGGCACAGCATGCTTGTCGAGCCTCCCCTGGGCGACAGCGCTGCACACAAGGCTCCAGCCAGGCAGAAGGCACCAGCTGATGAGTTCTTCTTCCTCCCTTTTCTTTCTCTGTCCTGATGGAAGTCTGCAGCAATGAGTTGTGATTGAAAAATAGGGCATATATTTAACCTAAAGATATTACTGTGGCAAAGGACATGCTGCCCCAAATCCCAACCCTCACCTTGAACACGCGTACCCCACTGGTGTTGCCAGTCTCTGAAGCAGCTCAGAAGCCGTCTTTCCTGTCTTAGCTGTGCTGTCGTGCTACCTTGATGTCCTGGACTGACTCAGAGGTTGACCTTTCAGGGCCATTTTGACTTTGGGGCAGAGCCAGAAGCTGCGTGGCACCTGATCCAGTGAATTAGGTAAATGAGGCCACACTGAGATGTTTTCACCAGCCCGCCTTCCAGGCGGATGGCTCTTGCAGCAGCGTTCAGTATAGAATTTTTTTTTTTCATCAGACACTCGTGATAGAGGACTTCCAGAACCGACTTAGAAAGTGGCAAGAAGGACAGGATGAGGGTGTTTGAAGCGAGGGGAGGATTTCTAGAAGGCCAAATAGCGATGTGTCTGTTACTGTGACACATCTTCTGAAATTGAAACGCACACCATCGGCTTTGATCACTCCTTGAACCTTGAGGTCTTCTTGGCTTCAGTCTTCAAACTCAGATCTTGGTACTTTCCGGGCTGGACTCTGTGCCTGGTGGAAAAGAAAGGTCTTCCAGGGCTCTCTGGGGGCCTCCTGCCATGCAGGGGGAGCTGCAGGAGAAGAGCCCAGGGGCTCCTCAGCACTGGGTAGCCTTTCCTGAGTTCCCAGAGTGCCGCCCCAATGCCACTTCTGTTCTCATTGGTTGACTCTGAGTTTGGGCCATCTCTGTGAGCTGTGCGGACCTCTGTGTTTATTTTCTCCTGTGAATGTTCAGAGATGCATCTTCCTCTAGTTTTGTTTCTTCAGTGATCACAGCCACATTAGATCTTTCAGATAGTTCTCACATTGGTAGCTGAATGGTAACGTTCGTTAGTATTTCTCTGCGTCCTTCTGAACATTCCATATTCTGTTATAGTGAGATGCCCTGAACTGTGTGGGTTGTAGATGTGTAGTTTGATGAGATTTGGCAACGACAGCTACCCAGGCAGCCATCACTCCTCTTAAGACACGAATCTTCTGCTACCCCAGAAAGATTATTCATATCCTTTACCTTAGTATCCCTAACACCCCGCATCAACTACTCATCCAATTTCTATCACTCAGGATGAGTTTTGTCTATTGCTATACTTGATATTAGTGGGATTATGTGACTTATGCCCTTTTGTGTCTTTCTTCTTTTATTCTGTGTCATGCTTCTGTTATGCATCTGAATTGTATCAACTGCTAGCTTGTTTTTCATTGTGGAGTAATATTCCATTGCAGTAATATATCACATTTAGTTTTGTATTGATCTACATTTGGGTTGTTTCCGGTTTGGGGCCTTTATGAGTAGCACAGCTACCACTATTTTCATGTCTTTTAGAAGTATTTGTTTTAATTGTCAAAGGGGATGCAAATCCTTAGGAATGTACATCGCCAGGTCATAGTGTACCTATGTCTCCCCTTCTGAGAACCTGCCCTTTTTATAAAATGATTGCAACACATGAAGTTCCCTTCACCAATGCAGGGGAGTTCTGTGACCTCCACTTTTTACCAATACTTAGTGTCATTATTCTTTTACATTTTAATCATTCTAGGGGACACAGACTAATGCTGATTCTACTACTTAGAAAAGGAGAATTAGATATATGAAACTTTCAAGTGTTTCTGCCTCTTGCTTTAGAATAGCAAATTCCAAGTGAAGGAGTACATCACTAAGGGAAATAGCACTTGCTTTCCTTTTAAACCTTTCAGTTACGGGGCAGGTAGCTCAAGGCTCCATGAAATCCATGTATGCTAAAGTACATTGAAAAATAGAAACCCTTCTCTACAAATGTAAGTTATGGGAAAAAACAGAAGCCTGATCTGACATACTTAAAATCAGCTGGATGCAGAATTTATAAGGGTGCAGGTTGTAAATGAGCAATGTTCCAGGTATGGGGAATTAGTTGGAGAAGACATTCATCTGCCGCCCTGTCTCCTAGATGAAGTTTCAAAACAGAAGTGGGAATTCTAAGTCCCTTAGAAGGGTTCTTTCCATGTGATTTTAGGGGAAGAAAATAAATAAAACAAAAATTATTTTTTAAAATCTTATTAAGCCAGTTTTATAAAATTTGCTGGGTTGGGCAGATAGTCTGGTGGTCTAAGCACCTGCCTGGTGGCAAGTGCAAGCACCTGAGATTGATCCCCAGTACTGCATGCCATGCTGGCCCCAGAACCCCAGGCACATGGTGCCAGCCCTGAAACTGGGCATGGTGGTGCATGCCTATAATCCCAGTGCTGGGAAGGCTGACACAGGAGAAACAGTATGAGTCTCAGCTGCGTACTAACTAACTTACTAACTAACTAACTAACTAACTAACTAACTAACTAATAAAAAGATTAAAATTTGCTGGTGTTTGTTTCATGGCCTGGTAAATTTTCAATTTCTATAAATATTTAATGCATGCATGAAATGAATGTACATTTAGGTTCTAAATATAGCTATTATATACACGCAGTTTTACTTATGTTTGCTTCATATATTTTAAGGATATTTTATTAGATACTAGTGTAGACTTACTGTCATGCCAGTGGTGATGGTGTGTGTGTGTGTGTGTGTGTGTGTGTGTGTGTGTCCCTGGGGACTTTGCTCTGAGCTCCATCCCCAGCCTTTTCAAATATTTTGGACCTTTGAGACAGGGCCCTCCTAAGTTACTTAATTTCCCAGGCTGAAATTGAGCTTATGATGCTCTTGCCTCAGTCTCCCAAAAGTGCTAGAATTATAGACATGGCCTCCCACCACATCCAGTTTATATTTGTATTCTTCACAGTGTTTAACCTAGAAATATTATCATAATTAACTTCTGAAAACCTAGCCTTTCTTTCGGCCAAACAACCATCCTCTGTTACTGGAAGACTGTCTTGACTTATCTAATACTCCTGTCATGTGTCCTTGTCATGTATTTTAACTCTCTCTGAACCCACCAGCTGCTATTTTCATAGCCAATATTTGTTTGGTTCGCTCATGTGTGTACCAGTTCCTATGTTCTTCAATGTTCCTCTCATCTCTAATCTGTTGAGTTGATGTTTGGCTTTTAGAAATTCGTACTGGCAAACTCTCAGAAATTTGATGCATAATGACTTTGCGTTTACTGCTGAGTGATATTGTATGTGTATGGAAAACTTTAGGGCAATGCTCTTCTCTCAGCAAAATGAAGCTACTCCGATTGCATTCTGCAGTCAGCTGTCTAGATGTGTCTTGAGGGTAATCAGTCTTTTTCTTCCTGGCCTCTTAAAAATTTTGTCTTCCATCATTTTTGTAGTATAGATATGCCCTTAAAATGCATACTGCTTAGGTTTCATTGACGTTCTTGAGTCCCTAGAATGCCATCTTTTACCTCCTCTATATTGTTCTCAGCCATAGATTTCTTCGGATACTGCCCTCAGTCCACTTTCTCTGTGATGTGACATCCTCAATGTTATGGATTTTCATGCCACTCCTTGTCTTTAATCATTCTCTTATTTTTCATTTCTTTGTTTTTCTGAGATACCTTTTGGAATTTTTTCCCATTTTATGCACACCACCATTTTTTTTTTTTTTGGTCTTTTTATTTATTTATTACTTGGCACAGGGTCTTGCTATGCAGCTCAGACTTGTAGTGATCCTCTTGTCTCAGCCTCCCCAGCACTGGGACACAAACGTGTGCTACCATGAGCAGTTTTGGTGGCTGGCACGGCACGGGGCTGGCACAGCGTGTGGTACCAGGGATTGAATCCGCGTCCTTATGCTTGCCAGGCAGGCACTTAGATTGCTGAGTTATCTCCACAGCCCACCAGTTCTTTCTATAAGGTCTGCTGTTCTCTTTCCACTCTGCTTCATTTCACACTGTATTTACCTTTTAGGGCTCTGTGAAATGCACCACATGTGCTGCTCCTAGCACATCTGGGATCTAAGGTGCGTGTGCGTCTGACTCTTGTTTGTGATGGCTCTTGCTGTGCCATATTTACTGTTACTTTCGTGACTTTTTACCATGCGCCAGCACTTTCTCTTGGAACTGTGGTTATAGAAACTCCTTGGGTCTGGTTGGCTCTTCCAGAAAGGACTTGCATTTACATTTTCCTTTATGTTTTCAGCTTGAGTTCCTTAAGCCATAAGATATTGTGAGATCGTGATGTAAGTATACACGAGTGTTAGCGTTTGGTCATAATGTGTCGGCATAGTATTTTTTCTGTGCTTATGCTTATAAATGGGGATCTAGATAGGCAGTTTTCGCTATAGGTCTCTTTAAGGGGAACAGATTTCCAATTTACTTTTTAAATATAGCTTGTCAGCTGTAAGAGGTGGTCTCATCACTCTTCTTACCTTCGGAGCTTCTGGCTGTGCCTTGTCTAGTCTACATAGACTGGAGACCATGGATGAAATTTTCTTACTTTAGCAAATGCGCTCAAGGCAAGAACTGCATGCAGTATTTGTTTCCAGTGCCATTGGTGTTCTTTTCCTTAGTCTGACCAGGACAGTTCTTACTTATGGCCAGTGAATGTATATAATCAAAAACATTACATGTCTTTAAAGTTATTTGCAGCAAAAGAGGCCAGCCCTCGCACCTGACCTACCATGTTGTCAATGGTAGATGCTATTATATGATTTCATAGGGAGATCGAGCAAGTGCTTTGAGTTCTCCTCTCTTTAATTTCAAGAATTAATTCATGCCTATTACATCAAGTAAAACAATACAACACAAAGACTCATAGGGGCACAGCAGTAGTTTCTTTTCCGAACGCCTCTAGTGGTAACGTTCTGCATGATCATTTCATGCTTAGTCTTGTATTGTGTATAAAAGTGAGTAGAGATTTTTTTGTTTTGTTTTAAACCCAAAGGAATCATAGTGTATTCTAATAATACACGACTTAGATAAATGGGTTTCTTAACCATTTATCTTAACGATCACTATAAATCAGAAATATGACTGACTTCGCCTATTTTTTCCGATTTGTTCTTACAAATGGGATATCATTTTACATAGAAGGATTTACTTTATTGACACTATATTTTAAAGATTATATATATATATATATTTCTTTTTGTCTCCTCTCTCTTTTGTTGATACTCTAACAGTATCAAGCAGTATCAAGTAATGGAGACTGAGATCCTGGTTTGATTTCATTCCAATGGATTTCTTATGTGTGTCCTCATGAAATGGGTGTTGGTGGCTGGTGGAGGTGGAATTCAGAGTAGCTGCTCCCTTGTCTTTTGGCAGTCAGATCTTGCTGGGGGAACCAATGCTTTTCAGCTGTAGTTATTAAATTGACTTAATGTATGTAATATCCCTGTTTCATCTCTAGTCACCAAAAACATAAAAGCTTGGTCTCTGGGCAGCACAGAGCCAAAGCAGCCTTAGAAACAGACGTTTTCCTAAAAGATGACAAGGACTATATGGTGGTACATATGGGGGTCCTGGAGGTATCCCAGAGGACAGACACCTGGTCAGTAGGTGGGTAGGAAGCAAAAGCCTATAGATAGGAAAGGTGTTTTTAAAGCTGCTAGTTGAGTTGGGTATAAAGAATGAGCTGGGAATGGCATTGGGATTCTATGTTAGTAGTTATTCTCAACTTTGATATACTTGGATTTTTTTTTGTTGTTTTTTTCCCTTTCTAGGAAAGCTAACTTACCAAGTTCAGTCACCTGATGAAGGGGCCCTGGTAACTGCTGCTAGCAACTATGGCTTCATTTTTAAGTCCCGGACTCCAGATTCAATAACAATAGAAGAACTGGGAACGCTTGTTACCTACCAGTTGCTTGCCTTTTTGGATTTCAACAATATCAGAAAAAGGATGTCTGTCATAGGTATGGTAGGCGGCTGGGATTAGGTTTGATCTCAATGGTGCTGTGGTTATACTGATACTTTTCAAGGATGACTGCATTTTTGGCTATGTGCTGAGAGTGGTGATGTTTTTGTAACTTTGTCAATTCCTGGGATACTCAGCTTAGTCTCAGCTCTATAGTAAAACCTGATTGACATTTAACAATCAATGCTAAATCAAGGGTTCCTATGCTTCTGTCTAGCACTGTCCCAAATGTTCGGCTTGAATTAACTGATTTTCACTGCAGCCATGGGGAGGCAGGTAAGCTGCATCATTTTACAGAGGCTGAAGCTGTGACGTGGGGAAATGGAGAAGCCTGCCCACGCTCCTGTGGCTCCCTGTGGCACGGGGGTTCATCCCAGGCAGACTGGCGGGCATTGGAGCCAGCTCAGGGTGATGTTCTGGGTTGCTTGGCACATGCCAATGGTTGTAGACCTCAGGAGCAGCCTCTGCATTTCACGTCCCTTCTCTATTCACCCTGTTGTCGGAGCCCATTCTCTAAGACCCTGAATTTCCACCACCACCACACTGTGCTTCCCTGGCTCAGTGCTAACCCTCAGTGCTGTGCCTCTGCTTCAGGGAGGCCCACCATGAACACACGCTCTTCCCCTTTCTCCTCCTCCCCCATGACCACTTGCTTCCTTTCCCGATCAGAGGACAATTACCCCAACTACTTTTCAAAGCTGAGGCTCTCCCTGGTGCCGTTCTGATCTTCCTTATTGCCTTCTTCTGTGCTTGTGCTTTGATGTCCTTCCATCAGTGGCTCCTTCTTGCAGGCCACAAGACTCTACACCATCCTGTTTCCTTAAAGTATTGTCCACATTGTGAGGCCTGCTGATTTTTCCAAGCTGTTCTTTCTATTTCTGCCACAGATGGATTTCTCAAGGCCAGCTTTCTTCCTCTGTTTAGCCCCGCAGGGTTCTTCTGTTTCCACAAGAGGGAATGCTAGTCAGAAGCTCCTGTCACCTGGGAGTACCTAACATGGTGGACATTGCTTATGTATCCACCCACCAGTGTAACCCTGCCCATCTATATTTCTTTTACTTAGTAATGTTTAGTCTTGTTGGCCTTCTTCCCTGTCCTGCCTCTTTTTCTGCTATGTAACCTTGCTGACTCCCAATCCTCCTTCTGTCCAGTGTTCTCTTCCTTGATTCCTTTGCTGACGATTTTCCCTCACCCCACACCTTAATCTTCTCATTCCTGTGTTCTCCTGTGGTGATCTCTGCTGCTTGTGTGAGATGGCCTTGGCCCATTTTGTGACCTTCCTGCCTGTTCTTCCATTTTATTCTTTCCTGAGATTCACAGATTTTCAATGTTCTCCTGGAAGAAATTGTACTATACTTACCTAAAATCTCATGTTAAATATGGAACTTTCTTTATCATGACTATTGTCCTCTCTATGGTCTGAATTAAAATTAACAGTTACCTTTCATGGGAAACATTTCAGTGAACTGAGTACTTTATAATGAATTCTTTTATTGAATTGTTTCATTAGTATATTACCTTTGTTTAATACATGGGAAATGGAACGTAAAGATTTTAAGTAACTTCCCAGAGATGGTTGCATAACTGGGCAGAGGCAAAGCCAATATTTGAGCCCAGGATCGTCTCTTCTAAAGTATGGCCTCTTGACCTCTATTGAAGTGTACTTGCTTGTGATATGACCACATCCTTATGGCTCCAGGGTAAGAGTTCTCCAGCGTTAGCCCCTATGAGAATCTCCAGAGGGCTTATCAAGACATTGCTGGACTGGGTTGCTTGACACATTGCTGGACTTCAGCCTCCAGCGTCAGAGTCTGCTGACAGCGAGGGACTTTTCTAGCTGATAGTACAGGTCAGAAGATCACAATTTGAGGACTACTCCCCTAACCTAACTTATCCTCAACTGTTATTCATTATTTTTCCTGGAGAAGTGGGAGACATTTTTCAACCCTGTCTCCTTCTCTTTTCTCAGCCTGTTTCTAAACCCTTTCTCCACAAGGCATCAGAGTAATATTTCCAAAAATAACTCTAGAAACCACCTTTTATACTAAAGGTCTTTTGTCTTTTTTCTTTGATTTCTCAATGTCACGGGCTTACTTAAGGTCCTGTCACTGCTTGCTTGCATTATTGCAATATCTTCAAAACTGTTTCCCTAAAAATAATCCTCTCTGCAGACACCAGCGTTCTCCTTCTAAAACATAGGCCTGATGTGCCGCCATTTACTCAAGAAACATCGATGGCTCCCTAGAATTTAAAGGATAAAGTCCTTAGAGAGACCCGCGAGACTATTTACAATCTGATGTCAACCTACTTTGCTTCTATTTTGCAAGTTGAATGCCATACACTAGACCTCATTGCCTCTGGGATGCATTGTGCATGTTTATGTCTTCTGCGGTGCCTTTTTCTCCATATAGAACAATGCTTTTCCTTACTACTCTTTCTTAAAAAAATCCTATTCATCTAGTAATGTTCAAATGCCACCTGCCTTTTCCTATTCTCCCAATAACTGTCTCTGCCTGTGTTCTTCTCAGTGCCTGGCTCATAATCAGCTTCATAGCAGTCCTCAAAGATTCATGACTATTCCAGTCCTAGACAGGGAAGGCACCACGCCTTAGCCTTAAGCCCTTCAGGGCCAAGAACACAGCTTGGCATGCAGACACTTTTCTATAAATAGTTTATAGTTATTTTTCTGTCATTGCTGGGACAAAATACCTGACACCCAGAATTAAGGAAGGAAAGGTTTATTTAGCTCACAGTGGAGGTTTCAGTCCATACTTGGCTGGCTCCAAGGCAGAGTGGCACGCGGAAGAGGGCAGCTGTTCATGGTGGCAGAGAGCAGCACAGAGCCAAGCAAGGGGCAGCAGCTGCAGCAGCTGCAGCAGCTAGCAGTCCTCTCTTCCTTTCCTACATTATAATGCAGATGACCTGCCCCAGGGTGCATGCAGCACCCACACCCACAATCCCAGCACTAGATCAAGAATCAGTCACAAACTCCAGAAGCCACCCCATGACTGCATGAGGCTTTGAGGGGACAACTAGATGCAGCCATAACAAATAGGTATTAAATAAGATACATCCCAAACTTTGTAGCCTATACGTGTTCAGGTCCTGTGTTAAGTCCATTTCTATAGTGGAAAAAGCGTGCGTATGCAATGGTAGGGCTTGAGGTCTCCACCAGAAACTGGTCCTGAAAGATTGCCCTCACAAGTGCAAACTAAATGTCATCTGAAGCTGTTTCTGTTTATTTTTATGACAACAAGCTGGAGGCCATCCTCTGCTCAGGGGGACACACGCTACTTCTAGGTGTTGGCTCCATGTCGCTGCAGTGGGAGCTGTCTTCTCTTTATGACCGTAGGGATGTATTGGTGATGCTGCTTTGGCCCAGACTTGGTCTCTCCTTGCTCTGAGCGTGTTGACAAAAACCTCAGATTGCTACACAGGGAGACTTGGCTTTGCTTCAGCATCGGTCACGATGACAGGCACGGGGAAATCACAGCCTAACCGCAAGCATCAGATGTCTGCCTTAATGGCTTGCACATGACGAAAGGTAGTGTTCACCACAGAGCACACAGGGGCTTGGCTGCTGGGTTTGGGCTCCATTTGGTTTTTAATCAAGAGGCATGTGAGAGGGGCTCTAGGAGGACAGAAGAGTCTCTGTTTGATAACTAGGCAAGAAATGATCCTGCTCTCATGACTGTCACATGGCTTGAGGGGGGAAACAGCATGTAGACATGAAGGCTCATTTGTGACTGCTGCTGCCACCTCCAATCATCCTTTTCTTCACCTTCTTCTTCTCTTTTCCCTCCATGTCCATTTTCTCCTCCTCCACCTTCCTCTTTTCTTTTTTCTTTCCTTGCTTGGTGTTGTTTCTCATTCATCCTATCATCAGTGTACAGATTCAGTGCTAGGAGGGTTTTCATTCTGAGGCCAGAGCTGTGATTTAAGTCTGTTGCATCTAAATATGAATTGATCTCTGTCAGATTTTGTCAGTGGGTACAGATGTACTCAATTAGTAAACCTGGTGTTATGAGTTGGATCAAAAACACAGCCCAGAAGCCGCAGGTGGCCAGAGGCAGGCCTGCTGAGAGGTGGCTGGACCACTCGCAGAATACTCCACCGATGAGCTTGTAGCTGATTCTGCTATTGGGAGGTGGGGCTCTGCTGGAGGAAGCAGTCTCTGGGGTGTAACCTAGAAGGATCTATTCTGGTCTCTGGTCCCTGCAAATCTCAGGCTCCCTTCTCTGCTGGCTCCACGAAGCGAGCAGCTTTCCTTTCCTGTGCCTTTCCACCATGATCTCTCTACCTTGGAGCTACTGACCATGGACTGAAAGTGCAGGCCCATACATTTCGCCCCCTTCTGTTGTCCACACAGGTGGCAGCAGGAGCAACTTTGGGTGGTGTTCAGATATCTAGTTTTTTTGGGGGGGATGAATGCAGACACAGGTCATGGGAGAAGCAGCTCATTAGAGGACGGTGAATATATCCAGTGTGAGATTGATGGGCCTGGTTATACCCAAGAGATGCTCAGCTGGTAGTGGGAGGCTAGGTCAGAGAGGACGCTGTGGATGTTTGGGACAGGCGATACCCATTTAGCAGCAGTCAGCCTTGTGCCTGAACCTGAGACCAAACACATGTGCAGTTGCCAGGGAGAGGATGGGAGAAGAAACAGAGTCAGAATATTTCTGAGGAGCAGAGCTTTGTCTGTTACTTAAAGGACACATAATAGAAGATTTATAACCTAAAAACAGCGACCTTTGCCCATATGTTACTATGACCATGTAAAGGTATTGTGTTCTTTTAAATTTGTTTTCAAAAGTCTAACTTCTGATGTGACTGAGATTTTATTAACTTTCAACAGAGATGATCCAAATCCTTGGGAAAAAAGAAATACAAATGTTTTTAGTAAGTAAACTTAGGCAGAATTCCATGAAAATTAACTTACACAATCTCAGACTTAAAGGGTGGGTCTGGGTTAAGAAAAGGCATCAAGTATAGAAGGTATTTATTAACTCAGAGAATTGCACAACTAGAAAGGATGCTCGAAGTTGAGTTGTTTAAACATTGTTTTGTGTACAAACAGAGATAGAGATGGTCAGGTTTTTCAGACGCTGCACAAGGACAAGAGTATTTGGACAAAATATTTTCCTTATTGCGCTGTTGTTACTTATCTTTTTCAGTCTTTTTCTCATGAATATACTGCAGAGTTTTGTAACACGGTATATATGCATGGTGTTTGGTATGAGAATGGGCTCCACCCTGGGGCCTTCATGTTGAGCTGCATCCCAGCCTGTGTGTATCTTGACACAGGGTCTCACTAAGTTGCTAGATTGCCCAGGCTGGGCTTGAACTTGCAATCCTCCTGCTTCAGGCTCCCAAAGCACTGGAATTAGGGGTGCGTACTACCACACCCAACTCACATGATGTGGGACATTAGAGCAGAGGGACATGGAAGCTGGGAGGGCCCAGCTGGTAGTCAGTGAGCCAGACTTTAAAGAGACCCTCAATCATGTAAGACAGTGTCAACTCTCTATAGATTTATTGTTTAGAAAATGTCGTTATTTTTATAAAAAAATTATTTATGTTGGTACATGTTAGATTTATTACCGTTATAATAATCATTGCTGTAGAGATACCATATTTGGTGCTGAGTATTGATGTAATCAGATTTGAAGCCTTCCCTGAGTATTGAGTGTGAAGGGATCCCAGGACCAAAACATTTGAGAATCGTACCCTACTCTGGGCTCTACAAATAATCACAGAGAATCATGCTGGCAATGTAGGCTATCCATACTCTGCATTTGTGTTTCTGGTGGCCAAAGGGAGAATATGGGGCAACTTATTAAATCAGACTGTTGCAGATCAAAAGAAAAATCAAACTTTCCCCAGGACTCTTTTGTCACCTCTAGTTGAACAATTATGTGAATTGATTACATAGGTTATTTGTTTTCTCACAAGTGTATAATCACAGATAAATCACAGATAAAGTACAAGAACCATATGAGTTCAGGAGCCAGGAAAGCAGACAGAGAAGCTTAGAACAGAAGAAAAACTCGTCCAGGGTAGTGTACTAAAAACTTTCCAGGGTGCACTACATCTGTTTAAGCCAGGAGGAAATCAGAGTAAGTTAAGCATTGATGAAGGGTTAGAGGGACAGAGTAGCTAATTATTGTACTTGGGTTGTTATAACCTTTAAATCAAACTCTAAAGTTTATATCCCATTAAATTAATAGTAGTGGGTATTTCTGTTCAACTGTATTGGGGCATTGTCCTTTTAGAGAAAAGGTATAATTAAGTGGGAAGTCTGGAATGCTCTTTGATTTAATTGATGAAGCTCATGAGGGCTACAATGTTCAGAGCAGGAAGCTGGGACCCACACAGCCGTCTTAAATTATAAGCATCTCCTGGGAAGGAAGACATATATAGCCACGTCACTCATTCATTCATGTATTTCTTCAGTAAATAATTCTCAAGTGCCTACTTCACGTCAAGCTGTGAAGCCACGCCTACAAAGGTGGGTCAGATGTTCTGAAAACTTTGGTGACAGGCCTGCAGGTAGGGACGGCTGCTGTTCATAAACCTGGGAGGTCAAAACACTGCCTCATCACAGCAGACTTTCTATAGGAAGAGGGTCGAGGCTTTGTTTTTAGTTCTTAAGAGCACTCTGTAGGGTATGCTTCTGCCACGCTTAACCTGAGAATAAATGGCTAAGGATACATGGGCTTTCCAAGAGCAGAGGGAGCAAAGAAATAAACCAGCAAGGGCCAAGAAAGGATGCAGAAGCCATGGCTGGCATTTCTAGAATTCCATATGGAGACAATTTGGCAGAATGATGACAGGGATTTGAATAGTAACTCTTGAATTTCACACTAGGAACTCTTAAACAGCTCTGCGTTCTGCTCAGATACAGAAGGTTTAATTCCAATCTATCAATCCATCAGCAACAGCAGGCAAAGAAATAGGAGAGTCCCACACATCAGTGCAGGAACAGTTGTTTCTGACTTGGGAAAGTCAGAGGATTCCAGCAGAAAGAATATTTCTAGGTTAGTAACATAGGAAGGGAGCCCAGTGGCTTAGATATGACCTAGCCAGTGTCACTGAATATTTTACTACTGGCTACAACACGATGTACTTTTCCAAACTCCTCACTACAGTAGTTTTGACAGATTTTCTTGATGAGGATCCACTTTTCCACACTTGTTTTCTTTCAGTTCAAAACCCAGCAGGGCAGATCAAGCTCTATTCCAAAGGAGCAGATACCATCCTATTTGAAAGACTGCATCCTTCCAGCAAGGACCTTCTGTCTCTGACATCCGACCATCTCAGCGTAAGTGCCTCTGCCTTTGGGGTGGCATGGTGGCTGGATCTTACTTCAGAAGCATCAGGGAACTGCTTGGACTCCGGCAACAGGGAATAGCCCGGGGCCGATGCACAGGAAGCTGTGCCCAGGAGGGTCCAGGTTCTGGTTTCACATTTGTGCATTTAGTGCAGGTGGCTCTACATGGCATGAGTGGGAGCCACACCCCAAGGCCCTGAACTCCAGCCAGTGTTCAGGGGACTTGGATGGGGCTGGCGCCCTTTCCCTGGAAGCCTGGGTCAGTTCCAGGAAGTAGAACTGGAGAGCTGCTTTTCCTGCGCTCTGGTGTGTGCTGTCCAGGGGAATTGTGGATGACAGTCCAGGAAGAGGCTGAGGCTGTGCTCGGGCCAGGAGGGTAAATGGGCTCTGATGTCAGCCCTCTCCCTGAGGGTCCTTTGTCCAGGTTCTGCATCACAGGTGCTGCGAGTTTGCACCTTCCAAAACAGCAGAATTTCCTTCTGAAAGCCTTCTGAAGGGAAAGCTTGCTCTTTGATTTACCCTCCGAGAGCAGGTGACACACAGGGAGCTGCGCCTAGCTGCGCCCAGCGCTCCTGGGAATGTTATGTGACTCAAACCTGCAAGTCTCATTTGTCCTTAAGGTGTTGTTTAACCCCATGTGAACTCCGAGGGAAGCTGGTCCAAACTCTCATTTTCTCATTACTTCTTCTTTTCCCTCTTTAAAAATTACTGAAGATTCATGTTCTTTGTCAGGCCCTATAGTTAATATAAAACATTCCCCGAATCCTTAAAAACAAACAAATAAAATATAAAAAACTCTGCCTTTAAGTTTAAAAAATGATGGTTTAGTAATATTGGTTACAAACATAGCTATTGTTTTTGTCTTTCCAATAGAACATTCTTGATTTTCTTTTAATCTTTTCCAGAAGGCTGGCATAGTCTTTTTTTTTTCTTAGATTTTTTTTATGAAAACAACATTGGAATCATAACTATCTGATTTTTGCCTTAAAACACAAGGCCCTTGAGTTTCACGTATTCTCTTTTCATACTAACGTACAGGAAGCCTAACTTGGTATTTTTATGTATCTGTGCAAAAGAATTTTTTTAGTTTTGGCAAGATCAGCCTGGCTTGTTCTTTGCTTCATTCACCCTATTTATTTTGCCTTCTAGATTCTCAAGTTTTAAAATTTGTATTTAATTATTGATTTTGAATTGTTTGACGATAGGAAAAGACCTCGCTCCAGTGCTCTTTTAGGATTAAGCTTGTGTTTCATGCACTAATTAAATAACCTAAATCATCTGTCCTCTTTTGTAATGTCATCCTTGAGTTGATTCACTGTTCCAGCGCAGAACACAGAGAAAGGCACTGCGAATGCCAGTGGGGCTGCGAGTTAAAGGAGAAGGAGTGTTTGTGCAAATTACGAGGACAAAAGAGTGCTATAAGGCAGTAACTAGATTTTCAGATCAGAAGGGTGCTCACTGGTGGTCCTGGAAAGCAGGGCTTGTAAAATATGATTGCAATCTTCAGAATGCCACCGACTGCCTATGTGATAAATTTGGGTACATTTTCTCATGATCTCTGGGCTCAAAAGCACTATTGCAGTATGCGCTGACTTCTTATTCATCTAGTTAGAGTGAGTCCCGGTTTGACTTGTGCATAAATCTCTATCCATGCCCTAAGCCAAAGCACAGTGGAGAAGTCATGCCCAAAGGCAGTGCCAAAGGAGCAGAAACGGCCACGAAGTGCTTGGCTTGCCGAGGACAGCCTCACAAAGCGGCCGTCGCAGGCCCAGGCGAGGGGGGAGGTTTCTAGCATTTCCCAGCAGCGGTCCCCGCGTGTTCCTGCCCTTGTGGCTCCGGGAGACTTGGAGCCGCTACCAGCCTCCAGTTTCCCCCTTTTGTAGAAGGACAAAAGACCAGAACCGTTGTGTGCAGCTGTCTGTTTACTGAGACTCTCGGAAAAGAATCGTGTCCCATTCTTTTGGGAAAAAGAAAGGCTTTGAGTCACTATTAACTACTAACTGTGCGGAACATCATTGGTTAAAATTTAAAAATAAAAGATTTTTTTAAAAAAAGCTGACCTGGCTGGATGATGGTGTCTTCAAAATTTCAAAAACTTTCTGTCACTAAAATGAAACATTCACATAGCCTGAAAACTGCAGCTGCGCAGTAGGAGGAAAAGCAAATCAGCCTCACTTGGAGGCTTCCTTGTTCTTCCTTTTACCTCCTCCTGTATTATTATCATCGCATTTCTACATGAGATGCATAAACTTCTGTTGCCCAGCTATTTAACACCGATGAATTCATTTGGTATTTATTTTTAGTTTTTCCTTAGGAGACTTTTCAAGCACGGACAGAGCAGGCCTGGATTAATTCTGGGCACAGCTCTACCAGGAAGGGGAGTGTGGTAACTCTGGGGAGGGTCTGGCTGCGGCTCCCTAAAACACCTTCTGCCCAGATCTGACAGAGGGCCATGGGCCTCTGCGGTCCTTGCTCTCCACTGGCCAGGGGCCACCAAAGAAGACCAATTCTCCGTGCAAGGGAGACTGGAAACTAACATGTGCTGCTTCAGCATCCTAAGTACCAGCTGGCCACACCTGTAAGCCCCAAATTTAAAAATAAAAAATATGGTGCGTGTAGCTCATTACTGTACCCTTTTGGCTCTCTAGAGCATCCAAATTTTTTTTTGGTACCGGTATTGAACTCAGGACCTTGCACTCGCCAGGCAAGCTCTTATTCCACTGAGCTATCTCCCTGCACCCCCCAAATTTTTTTAATAATAAAAACCGTTGTCGGCATCATTGATCACCTCTCAGCAGAGCCTCTTTTGCAAAGCTGTCTTTGTCCCCTACAAGGATTTGTTTATTTACTTATTTCTTGCAGTACTGGGGGTTGAACCTAGTAGTACTCTACCTCCGAGTTACATCCCCAGGCCTTTTTAAAATTATTATTATGATCCAAGGTCTCACTGTGTTGCCCAGGCTGGATTTAAGCTTGCCGTCTTCATGGCTCAGCCTCCCATATAGCTGGGGTTACAGGCATATGCCTTACAGGTTTGAACAGTATACAGATACAATATGCCCACCACTGCCCATTGCCGAGGAGATAAAAGTGAGGCAGGATGCCAAGTAGTGCTCTTGGGATGACGTGACTCTGAGGGGAAATCTTCTCCCTCCTCACAGTGGCTGTGGGTGCTGCCAGGCTCACTCTCCCTGGGATTTCAGTCTCTTCCTTTTCCTCCAGGACTTCGCAGGCGAAGGCCTTCGGACCTTGGCGATTGCCTACAGAGAAGTGGATGACAAGTACTTCAAAGAGTGGCATAAGAGGCGCGAGGTTGCAAGTGCTGCCACCCACGGGAGGGATGACCAGATAGCGCGACTGTACGAGGAAGTGGA
The DNA here is from genome assembly GCF_000260255.1 of Octodon degus. Lineage (NCBI taxonomy): Eukaryota > Metazoa > Chordata > Mammalia > Rodentia > Octodontidae > Octodon > Octodon degus. The sequence continues at coordinate 4,899,466 of NW_004524681.1, forward strand.
AAGAGAGCTGACGGTACAGCTCGGCAGTGCGTGGATGTGCGGCTGTAGAAACTCCGTGGGCGCAGTCATGCGGTGCACAGCGAGGCTACTTTTTCAGACACTGAGTTCTGTGCGGGCTCTGGGTTGGCCGTGGGTGGTCCCAGCACTTTATTGGTGTTTGCAGTAGCTTGTGCAGCTGGAAGCTCCCAAGAACTGAGCATGGAAGCCTCCCTCGTAGTGATGATCTCCCAGTGTGCCCTTCATGTTAGTATGGGTTGATTTTCCCTCCCTGCTTTATGAACGGGCCATAACCTAACCCATCCAAAGACTGGGAGAGTCTGAAGTGTCTGCACTAGAAAGTGCTCTTGCCTAGAGCCAGGGGCACAGAAGCTAGGCCCTGTGGGTACTAGGGAGCGTGTCTTGTTCATCTTGGGATGACCACCGCACAGGCAGCTTTGTTTTTCCTTCTGCACATGCTGCTTTGGTAGTGTAGGTCAATGGTGCTCGCTTTCTGTGATGGTTTCTTGGCTGAGCCAAGGCCTTTCCATTGTTGCTGTCCTCCCGGAAGCAGTTAAGTCAGTGAGGACCACTCAGCTTCAGACCCTTGATGTTAGCCTGGCACCTAAGCAGGCTCCTGTATGTCACCCTAACCCCAGGATCTCCACCCTCAAGTTGGCTTGGTTTAGACATTTGCTTTTGGGGTCCTTTCCAGGCTACTTCTGGACATGACAGCATGTTTGCTATATCATCACAGAACAGCTGCCACCCTCAGTTGCTACTCCGTGACCTCCACACTCTGAGATCAAAAGTGATAGATGCCGTGAACGTTGTGTTCCGTGTGCTAACATACGTGATTCTCCATTTTCCACTGAAGCTCCTTGGTGCCACTGCTGTAGAAGACAAGTTACAAGAAGGTGTGATCGAAACCATTGCGAGTTTATCGCTGGCCAACATTAAGATCTGGGTTCTAACAGGAGACAAACAAGGTAATTTGAAAATGGATGAGGAGGAGGAGGAAGTTGAACTCTGGGCTAAAATGATTAATAAACAGAATGAGCAGCCCAACGGGTAGACCAGGCGGCTCCGGAGAGTCAAGCAAAGTAGCTGCCTATTATCTTCAGCCCACACTTTGCTCAAATATGTAAAAGTTCACCTAAATTACACAAGGAAGCTTAACTTGCTCTGCCTTCTAATACGGGACTCCACGTCCTATAGTTTCAGAAGACCAAAAGTCCTAAAAATGAACATGTGATTTGGATAAAGAAAATACACTGTATTTTGAATGCAGAAGATACCCC
>NW_004524681.1:4901007-4913635 GCF_000260255.1 Octodon degus
ATAAGATGTAGACATATCTTGTCTAAACACTATTAGTTCAAAACTTCTCATTGAACTAAGAGAAAGTAGCTGTATATCTATGCTATTTTGTATATGCAGATATATATATATATTTTTTTTTCCACTACAAAATGGACCTTCATTTTTATCCCTTTTTTGTTTACTTTTGTCAGAGATGGGTATTCCATTGCCATTCACATATTGTAGGTGCGTGAATTCAGCAAAGTAATCCTTGCTAAGACACCTGGCACCTTCAATCTAGAGACTCATTCAGAACCCATACAAACTCCCTGTGCTAATTACCATAGTAACAGATGCTGGTGATTCTCATTTTTCTGTGAAGTCATGTTTTAAATTATAGCATTTGATGTGCCTTTAGAAATGCAGGGTGATCTAAATGTTAGTATCACAGCATGTAAAAATAAACTTGTTTTCTTTCTCAAAAAATCAAAATGATTTGACACTTGGCTATCAGTAAGCTGAAAATAATGAGCTGACTCCCACTTATTTTTTTAGTAAGAAAGGTGCAGATGTGTGAAAGGAGCAGACTCCAGAGCGGATGATGAGGAAATTCAAAAGCGAGGGTGCCCCTTCTGTCTTGGGGCTTAAAGTAGGCCTGAGAGGGGGTCACGTGGGCGCAACCAGAGGTGGCCACTGTCCTGGCTCTGGGCTGGCTTCTCTTTTGTTTCCCTACAATTTGGGACAGAGCGGGAGCAATAACTAGCTTAACTGTCTAGTACATTGAGAGTCTCCATGTTCACGCTGGAAGGAGGGGTTCTTAACTGTGTCGCTCTGGCTGGAGATGTCAGGCTGCCAGAGCCCACCAGGGGGTCACACCTGCAGTGCTAACGACAAGAGATGCCTGTGGGGTGAGGACATGCAGCTAGAGCTCGTGCTTCTTGGGCTCGTGGCGAAGGTCAAGGACCTGTGGCACAGGAGGAGCATATTTCTCTGGCTCAAGTTGGGACGTTAAAGCAATCTGGTGAGAACAGGATCCCCCTGTGATCTCTTCATGGGGAAGTTGAGGGCCTGAAGGTCTCCTTTGCTCGTTGCTGTTTCCTGTTGTCAGGGTCATTGTTTCTGCCTATAGGGGCCTCGGGGTTCACCCTGTCTGATCTAAGGGTTTAGGGGGATCTCTGGTGCTTCAGGCTTGGGTTCTGATGGGAGCCTGGTGTGGAGCTGCTATAATCTGGAAGACAGAAATGAGGGCAATTAAGCAAGGTCCAAAGATTAGGATTGTGGCTTGTGAGCTTCAGTAGAAGGTCTAGCCAGGAGAACCAGGAGCACACCTGAATTTCTAATCTGACCAGTCGAGCCCCCACGATTCACAGTGCTTCTGCTTGGCCTTGGCCTTGATGTGATAGGACCAAGGTTATCTGTGACTTGGCTAGTTTCATTAATAAAAAGGCAACATTTTTCCTTTAGCATGGCACAAGTTCTGCCGTGGTTGGCTGTACACAACTTGAATGCCTTGTGGCTTTGGGGAACATTTTGATTACTGGGGTTAACTTGTCTTTGAAGGGACTTGGTGACCTCTGTCAGGTTAATTAAAGGACAATGCCAGGTCTCCTGTAAGAACTAGAGAATGTATTGGTCCTCCTGTTCCCATCCCTGTTCATGGGAGGGTTTGTAGAAGCATCAGGAAGCTGACTGGTTCAGCCTTCCTGAGCTGACTAATGATGGATCCTGGAGAGTGGAGCTGGTACTGGAAGATTACGAATGGCCAACACTGGGGGAATGTAAACCAGCATGCAGGGACCCATCCACACTGGAGGATGTCACGCGGAAGCTTCCCTCAGAGAAAGCACGGTTCAGGTTCTCAGGGTTCAGACAGGATGACAGAGAGTGACCTCGTGGTCCTTGGCTGCTCCAGTACCATATGGACTCCGTGCCTCAGAGACTGAATAATTCATTGCTGTGGACATGCCTGCTAGAGGGTGGAGATGAGCAGAAATTGCCTAAGGATGTTTTAGGTTAGGAGATTTTGAGTTAGGTCTCACCCTTAAGCCTTACCGAATTTGAGGTAGTCATACTATAAGACAGGAGAGTTGGGTAACAATAAAATTTAGAACACAAATGAGCAAGCTGATTCCCAGAATCAGAGTCTACTGGTGTCCTGGGCATCCTGCACTTATAGTCAGATCTCCCTGAAAGAGAAGATCTAAGATAAACTGCAGAAATAGGAGTCAGAGAGGACGTCTAAGCTGCCGTCAGTGACAGCATTCAAGGTGCTCTCATAGAACTCAGAGACAGCGTCATCAGGCGGGTTCATGGGTGTTTGAAGATGACCTTATGGCTGCGAGGCTTTCTGGGTTCATAGCCTCTGCAGGAGCGGGTTGATCCTGAGAAGTGGATCCTACTCTCTCTTTCTATTCGTTTCACTGCTGGAGAGGGTACAGACAGGATGACCCGAAATGAGCCTCTTTTTTGGGTTTTAATTGGCCTGAAGAAGTTCTTCCTTTCTGGGTTTTTCATAGGGCCTGATTTTCAGGTGGACTTCCACTGCCTTCTGTTTGGGGGCTGGAAGTACAGCCCTGTGGTGTTCTATGATGGCCTGCTGTGCCTGGCCAGGGCTGACAAGGCCTTGGAGGGGCCCGCCATCTTCCAGCTCTCCTGCCATGCTGGGGATGAGAAAGCCTTCTTGTGCAGTCTTTGATGTTGCCTTAAACTGTGGCCCGTCTTGTCTTTTTTTTTTTAACTGAGGGTTGAACTTGGGCCCTTGCACTTGGCAGGCAGGCACTTACTCTGCTGAGCTATCTCCTTTCTGGGGAGTATTTTTGATTTTCAGAGAGTGACTCAGCTTTGCCAAGGTCCCTGTAAAGGTCTGATTAGCACTTTACATTGTTTCTGAGAACTGAGGTAAAGGAGCTAGAGGTTGGACACCTCGAGAAAGGTTAGTAGTGAAGAAGAAGCCCTGTATTAAGTAAGAGTTAAATTTGCTTGCTAGTGACAAATGGTTTTTTCCCCCGAGGTGACAAAGATGTTCGCAAATGGGGGCACCATTGTAGACCTCCAGCCCTCTTCCATCCTCATCCTCCTCTTTGACAGCAGTGACCTTGGTGACTGAAATCCTGCCTCTCTGGGAAGGAGGGCAGGCCCTCAAGGCTGACTTTTGGCAGTCCCAGGCCCTCACTTATGTGGCACTGTCCTTGGCTCCGGCATGGGAGGCAAGTTTGTCCTGGCTCCTTGGGGCCATCTTGGGAACTCTCTGAGGCCCAGTGTGTCTGGGGCTCATTTAATGCCTCACCAATTGCTGCAGCCACAATTTTGGCCTGTCTGGGCTTTTGTCATCTTTGCTTCCTGCTCTCCTCCAAGCCTCTGTTATTATAGATGGAGAACACTGCGTCCAATAACTTGGCCAAGGCAGTTTGGGGTCCATTTGGAGTTCTGGTAATTTCCTTGAGAGGTCTGGTGCTGACAGGCTAATGAAATGTTGTCCCACAAGAGTTTTTCTCTCTGTGACAACGGGTCAAGATTGACACAGCTTCTGTCAGCCAGCTATGAAAGATGGTAGGGAATTTTTTTTTTCTTTTCCTTAGGTGACATTTATTTTTTATGTAATTAACTTGTTTTTCAATGCTAGGTTTTATTCCCATGATGATGGTGGTTACTGTTTTCTTTTTTTGTGGTACTAGGGATTGAACTCAGGACCTTGTGCTTGCCAGGCATTTATTCTACTGAGCCATCTCCCCAGATCAGTGATGGGATTACAGGTGTGCGCCACCACGCCCAGTCTCAATTGCTATCTCAGTGTGCCCCAGGCCGGCATGTCAGGCCCAGGGATTGAATCCCTGGCCCCTGTGCCTGCTTGTAGGCACTGTAATCCACTGAGCTATTTGGCTGGCCCTGTTTTCTTTTCAGAAATTTTATTCCCTATGTGATAATTTTAATTGGAATCTGTTTCTTGGCCATTTACTGCTCCGGAATGGTGTCCTGCAGGTGTGGCAGCAAAAACAGAATTGACATGTCACTTTGTCACTTCTAAAATCCTTTGTTTTTTTGTTCTGGGTGCATCAGGTAGGCAGAACCAGCAGACATCCTGCCCAGACGGGTCACATGCCAGTGCCACTGCTTGGACTCCGCTTGCAAACCTGGAGGACTCTTTTGAGAAGTGACCTTTTCTCCACATTATTGCAATGTCAGCTCTAGAGAGGGCTACCAGAAGTCACTGTGTCCTGTGTGCCCACTGTCTTGGGATTTAACTCTTGGCAAGTTCTCCAAGAATGGCTTACAGAGCTTAGTTTTTCTAGTGGAGGAAGTTTGGGGTACACTGTGGCTCACGGGGGTGATGTTGGCACCCTGGAAATTTGTTCTTCAGAAACAGGGGCAGGGGAAGCTGGCCTTGGTGGGGCCACAGCCTCTACCTAGTTTCACCTATTTTAAAGATTCTACCTACTAGCTGGTCAGTTTTAGACTATTGGGGGATTTACAGATAGGATAAATCAGTTCCCTATACCATTGTCCAAATTATTGATTCAAAACCTAAACAGTAGAGAGTGGAACCTTCTGGTATGGTACTGGCTATGGGCTCAGTAAAATGGGACCTTGGTCTGCGTGGGCTGCTGTGTGATTGCTGCAAGCATCTGTGAATTTACTGTTACTTAGCTTTGTATTTTTATGGGAGATACGCTTTAGCTTCTACAAAAGATACGCTGGGGTCTTATCAATTGCCTTTTTCCATTGAGGACAAATCTAGCAATTCCACAGAATCAGCTAGTGTCTAATGATTCCGTAGAATTCGTATCTAATGTATCTGTTGAAGAAGGAAGGAGCCAACTCTCCTGGGCTGGGTTTCTCTAAGAGGAGAGGACGCCTGCCCCGAACCATGCCGGTCTGCAGTTCTCCGGTACAGCAGCCCTGCGTGCTTTGGGGGATGGTAATTAGATTCCAACTTCCTTTTCACTGAATGGAAAACTGTTCATGTTGCGTGTGTGAGAACTATAATTTTTAAGAGCTTTATTTTTCATTCAACTGGACACTTTGAGTTCTTTCCGCAATTTGCCTACCAAACCAGAATTGAGTATTAGCCAAGGTTAGGATTTTGGTTTTCTAAAGCAATACTCAGGGTTTTCTGATCAAAAGTTTTATATTTGCACATGTACACATTACCGTACCACAAAAGTGTAGGGTTTCCTTACAGGTGATAATTTGGGAACCTAGAGGCAAACAAGAGGCTCGGGTTTCGTGGCGGCTGCCCCTTCTCCATGGGCTTAGGGGTGGTGAGTTTGATCATGGAGCGCATTCAAAGTCTTTGAAGTTCCCTCAGGTTCGCTTGCGCTTCCTCACGCATCGCGCTCTGCCTCACAGCAGCAGGGTGCATAGGCCATGAGGCGTTACCGCGGTGGCGTCAAAGCTTCTATGGAAAGCCTGCTCGTGCTCTTAAGCTGTGCCTTAACTGAAGTGGCTTTATTTTGTTCCAGAAACAGCCGTCAACATCGGCTATGCATGCAACGTGCTGACTGAGGACATGAATGATGTCTTTGTGATAGCAGGGAACACGGTGGGGGACGTGAGAGGAGAGGTCAGGTAAGAGCTCCAAGGGGGGCGGGGGGAAGACTCTCAGGCTGAGGAGACAGCACAAAAACACACCATAGCTTCTGTGGGGCCCACCCAGGTGGTGCGCTCCACACATCTCCTGGAGCCCTATCATTCTGGTGACAAACTCAGGCATGCTTGACATTAGGAGCAAATCATTGTCTTCAGGCCTCCAGTGTTTCCTGAGACTTTTAAGAAAGGATTTCACATCACTTACGATGAATTGTCCTTTAAAATTGTGCTCTGGTGAGTTCTCTGGCTGCATTCTGACTTACAAATTAGGATCCTCCAGGGAATGGGGCATGGGGTTTGTATTTGATGAAGAACTAGATGAAGCTGATGAGTAGATAGATTTGGAAGTTGCAGGTGTAGCAGATGGCAGGTGAAGATGGAATTGGCTTAAGCATTAAAGAAAATAGGTATTCTGATGTGCTTCCCACTGAATTTAGACAAAGAATGCTTTTGAGAAGTACAATACTATGACATTCATAAAACTGCTACGGAGCACTAGGAGGTATGTAAGTGTTGCCACTGTGGATAAGAGTGGATATGCATTCAACTTGGAGAAACAAAATTTCCAAGTATACACCAATTCATTTTCTTTCTTCATTCAGAGACCATTCAAAACTAGACATAATTTTTCCCCAGCTTTTTTTTTTTTTTTTTTTTTAAATTTTAGGGCAGGGTCTACAGGCTGTTCAGCGTCTCACTACTAGATCGGACTTGTAATGATCTGCCTGTTTACAGCCTCCCAAGAGCTGGGATTACAGGCACATGCCACCATGCCCAGTTTCAATTGCCATCTCAACTTGCCCCGAGGGCAGGGCCAGCATGGCAGGCCTGGGGATTGAACACCCAGCCCCTGCATCCCCAGCACTTTAAAGTGCTGCCCCATACTCATTTCTGCTTGTCACAGCTGTCTGTAGTAGCCTCTCAAGGCCCCATTGCTGCAAAGGCAGCCTTGGACCACAGCCCCACCAGCTTAAAGATCAGATTCCTTACTGGTTAGAGGTTATGCCTAGAAACTCTATATATCTTTGCCAGATAAAAATTGGGAAATCTAATTAATTTTTCCTGCTATCATTTAATTATTATTGATAACATTTTATGAGGTATTCATTTGACAGTACACTGCTGGAGTACATGGTTTCCCCATCATTTTTATATAATCCTAATGATGGATTCTATAAAGGCTCTTGGGGAAATAGTAATAACTTGCTTAACAATTAATTAAAATAAAAAGATTCTCTCCCTAAACACCTCCAGCCTGGCCCTCCTCCCTCTGAGGAGTGCGGGTTGCTGGACATCTTACTGCTTCACCTGAGTGAACATCCCAACTTGGCCACTGGTGAGAGTGTGGACTTCCAGTCAGCTGGACTGCAATGGGAATCTCAGTTCCTTGCTCACAGGCTGCCTGGTAGCCTTTTGACGCATTCTTGAAACTCTTTCTGCCTGGTTTCCTTGTGTGTGAAACGATCGGTCCTATGGATTATTGTATTTGGGGATTAAATGAGATAAAAACAGAGTGTTACAGCTATTCATGGAGCTTCGCCCCACCTCCTCCACATCCTGCTCCTTTCCCTCTTTCCTTCAGGCATCAATCCCAATCTTGCCACCCAAAGGCTGCTTTTCTACCTCTTCCTCAATAAGGGAGTGGGCCTGAGACCCTGGGAAGGAGACCAGGCCTGAGGGAGCAGAGTGGGAAGAAATTTTCACCTTGCCAAGCCCATCCTGTCCTGCAGGAGAGAGTCTGAGGAGGGAGTGTGGAGCAGAGCTGAAGTTTGCCTGTGTGAAGGAGAAGCAGAGGGGGCTCGGCACGTTTGGCTTCTCTGATGTCCACCAGCTGCGGTGTACTCAGGCCTTTGGGGACAGAGCTGTATCCCGCTGGCTCATGCTGGTTTCGAACCCCTTTTCTGACTGATGACACAATAATCACACCTTGCATTCTCAGTTAAGTTAGCTCAAATCCAGGACTCACCCTGATCTCGCCTGTCGTGGCTCATCAGGGTCTCCAGCTGGCAGCTACCCCTTCCCACGTCTGTGTCCCAGTCTGATCTCCCCTACCTCAGGTGACTTCTACCCTGCTCCTGAGGCAGCATGCTCTGCCTTTGGGATCCATCCTGTGAAACTCAGGGGATTTTTTTTTTTTTTCCTCTATAAAAATTCGTTTAGCGAAATTCTACATTTGTGGAATTGTGGTGACACTGGTACCAGCCAGCATCGAGAGTCTATGTTGGTGCTCAGAGAGCAAGCATCTGACCCCTCCCCTCTGGGTGTGGCCCTGGCCCAGTCCCCTGGGGTGACAGAGGGTAAACGGAGGCTGGCCTGCCAGTCTGGCACTGGCTGAGTTAATAACTCGAGATTGCACCCAGCCACTTCGGATTGACTCAAAGGATGATACAGCTGTCCTGACGTAGAAGAAACATGGAGAAATGCTCCTTATTTCCACGCTGCTTGCGGGATAGTGTCTCCATTTAGATAAACTATGCGCTCCAAAAGTGTACAGTACACCTCTGACCCAGTGATTCCTATTTCTAGGAATTCACCTGAGAAAGTAAGTGAGAAAAGTATGCGTGTGCGTACAAGTACGTATTTATTGCTGTGGCTGCTATGGTCACTTGCCACTGGAAGTAGAAACAATACTGCGCCAGAAAGGGCTTTGTTACGTACACAGGCTGAAATACTACACAGTCAGTAAAAGTAATCATTGACTTTGGAAGATGTCCATGGCATTGTTTATCACCTGACAAATGAGATTGCGCGTAGTAGGTCCCTTTTGGGCAAATAATATGACAATATAGTGTTACATATGTGTGTGCATCCATTAGATACCATCTGCTTACCCACATATGTATCAAGCCCTGTAAAGTATGTGCAGTTCTCTCTGGATAATAAGTCATGCCTCACATTTGCTTTCTTCCTCGTGGCTCTTTGCCTTATTTGACATTGTAGCATATTCATGCCAAACCCTGTACTTAGCAAAAACTAAAAGTCTATGTTTCATGGAAGGAAAGTGTTCAGAGGAAAAACATCTCCACTTAGAATCAGTATTTTGCAGCCCTTGTGGCTGACTTGCTCAGCTGCTTGGGAATACTGATTTACACCCAGCTTTGGGGGAAACCCCGTTTCCTGAATCTAAGAGAGGCACAGCATGGTAGGACGGTTTATTTTAGAAGAATCAATACATTTATAGTATGTTTTGGGTTAATCGTAAGTCCAGGGGGAGGAGCGCCCCAAAAGGTGACTGCCCCAAGGTGCTCTCTGTCCATCTAATCTTTGTTACTTGTATCTAAGCCCTAACTTTGGGGTGAAATATTGAAATCATAAATTTGTACCATCCCGTTTTCTTATGTTATGCTTTTGAGTTCAGTGAAAGTTCATGCAAAAAAAAGAAGTGTATCAGAAGAATAGGATCTGAGTGATAGTAGCTATTGGAAGGAAATGACCTAAATGCTTATATTTAAACCTGTCAAATGTGTTTAGATTATTTCATAAACATGGATATGTAATTTTCATGCGTATCATACATACGGCTTGTTTCAAATTTAATGTCTTGAAGCCATTTTATACACTTGGAGCCCTGACTTAGTTTTGCTGCTGGAGCTGCCTTACATGAAGGGCCTGCCCAGAAACCTGTGTTTAAACCCTGCTGCAGTGTTCAGAAGGTTTCTGCCTTGCTTACATTGCACCGAGGCATGTCTTCTGCCCAAAGGAAAACAGACTGAGAATGTAATTTTGTCTGGGCTGCCAGCGGATCTCATTCCATAGTTCATTTTTGTAGCATTAATCACATGTTTTGTTGTTAGAGAAATTCATTGAACCATGAAGTGATTGACTTCATTGTGTCTACAAGGCATCCCCATGATATTCTTAAGAACTGATATTTCCTCTTTAATCAACAAAATATGTATATTGGTGTGTTTTGAACATCTACTTGATTGAAACTTACTGGATTGAATGAACAGGATTTGGAAATGCAGATAGTCCCAGGGCTGGGCAGGGCAGGGCAGGGAATATTGGCCGCGTGATCTGGGCCCCCTGTCAGGCTGTGGGAGGCGAGCAGGTGGCGAGGCCTTCCACGCTGAGGGACGTCACACTGGCTGTGGTCACATACACTCTCTGCACAGGCCCAACAAAGTACATCTTTATTTTAACTCCAAACTTCCAGACATCCAAGTACAATGTCTTAGTAGGTTAAATTTCTCTCATAAATCATAAAATTTCAGAGTTCTTCACCTTGCGCTCTTCTAGTCCATAGTGTAGAGCCAAGGCTCTTAGCTGCCATCCGTTTTTACTGCTTGATGCCCAGTGTATTTGACCAGCTGGTCCCATCCCCCTCATTTCTTTTTAAAATTATTATAATTTTATTTATTTTGAAGAATAACAAAAGCAAGAACAAAAATCAGAAATAAAGACAGAAACAGGGTAATATACAACAATACATGCTACAGACTTTCAAAATAAGAATAACTGGGCCAGGGAGATGGCTCAGTAGAATAAGCGCTTGCCTGGCAAGCACACGGATTTGAGTTCAATCCCCGGTTCCGCAAAAAAAAAAAAAGAATAACTGATTAATAATGGTTGATAATATCTATTTTTGTTATCAAATCTGTTGCTCAGATTAACATAGTTATGTAAGATTGGACGTAGGATTGAATATTACTGCTTGTTTTCAAGAAATCTTAAATTTTTGTTCTCATCTCTCTTTTTTCATTATCTTTTTCAAAAATTTTATTTTAAAGAGAGTAATGGATATGACATTAGAAATGGTACACATTTAGAAGACCAAGATGACAGGTATTCAAGTGTGGTTTTTGTATTATACATTGCTGTTCTCAGTATAGTTGCTTAGTTCACAGATATCAGCATACAGAGTTAGTCAAAGAGAAAATTTTACACATTACCTGCTATTTTCAAACAACTGATGGAAATTCTTAGTACAATTATCTCAGCCATCCTGTATATATACTTGCATGTTCTTTACCCTTACCTTTTTTCTTATCTTTTTTCCTTTCTCTCCTCTTTGTTGTTTAATCCTTAAGTTCCATTTCTTTCCATTTTACTGTATCTGTTATACCTTTCAGGTTTTATTTCTTCTTTCAGGTTCTTACACTAGAGAGACAATACAATATTTATACATGTAGGTCTGGTTTATTTCACTTATGTGTATAGCCTCTAATTGCATCCACTTACCTATGAAGGCTTCAAGTTTGTCTTTCTTTATAGCTGAGTAATACTCCATTGTATAGAAATACCACATCTTTTTCATTTATTCCTCAGGTGATGGGCATTTTGGTTGCTTACAAGATTTGACAATGACAAACTGTTGCTATAAACATAGGTGCACATATATTGCTATGGCATGATGTTTTCAGTTATTTTAGGAAAATACCTAGAAGGGGAATATCTGGATTAGATGGGATTTCCAGTCCCAGTTTTTTGAGGAGTCTCCACACTGATTTCCATAGTGGTTGTACCAGTCTACATTCCCACCAGCAGTGGTGAAGAGTTTCTTTTTCCCCAGAGCCTTTCCAGAATTTGTTCTTAGTTGATTTCTTTATGATACCCATTTTTCCTAGGGTGAGATGGTATCTCAGTGTTGTTTTAATTTGCATGTCTTGAATGACCAGTGATGTGGAGCATTTCTTCAGGTTTCTATTTGCCTCTTGAATTTCTTACTCTGAGAAGTGCATATTTATCTCAGATGCCCATTTGTGGATAGAGTCTTTAAATTTTGGGGCCCTATTTTTTTTTTCTTTATATATTCTAGATAGAAGACCTTCATCTGAGTTGATTATTGGTTAAGACTTTTTTTCTAAATTTGTGCTCCTCATTTCTAATAATGACATTATTAATGACAGGAATTGAAAGTCTCAGAGATCTTTTAAGTTATAAGGGATGGTGGAACTGGGCCTTGAAATAAAAATCTCATTAGTGTTCTTCCCTTCAATACGAACGTTGCAGTAGCACTGGTCTCTTAAGTGCCCTTCTGGAACTGCATGTCCCACCCAGAGGCAGCCTCTGGCTGATTCTAGGCATAAGCCATTTTGCTGTGATAGACTGAGAATGAGGAGATGGGAGTGCTGGGTTCTAGTCCTGACTGACTGACTGAGGGCTCTGAAGTCAGATAGCTCAACTTGGGGCATGTGAGTTGTCAGAGGAAGGCCTTGAGGCTAGGCCCAAGTCTGCAGGTACGAAGCCCAGAACTCCAGCCTTGGCATCCAAGTCCAGATTGTCTTCTGTTAAACATGATGTCATGAGTCCAACATGTTTCCTGACAGATCCTTTGAGTGAGTGTAGAGTTCCCCAGAGGACTGAGTGACCTAAAGGTTCTCTCTCCCATGGGCTCTTCTCCTTTGCAGGTTGCACGCTGGCCCGCGTGGGTCGTGGGTCGCTCTGTGCTTCACTGTTGCTGTGATGGTGTGGGGCTGTGATGGCCATAAACTGCCCTGCATCACAAAGCTTGAAAAACACAGGCACTCTCATTTTAGCATTTGTTTGTCGCTGTGGTCAAGCATTGTGTGTTACACCTTCACTTGCTATTCGTGGAAGGGAGGTGGGCTCAGCTTTTGCCCTCCCTCCTAATAATCTGTTTTTGTAAGAGCCTGCTGGTGTTGGAAGCACTAAATTCCAGGAATAAAAAGAAATGACAGCTACAGAACACAGGCACAGGGCTGAAAAGAAGCACGCGGGCTGGCCAGGAATCACGGCCAGCGAGGAGAGAGCGGGGGAGTTTAAACAGAACTGGGAAAACCATCCCTTTTCTAACTGAAAAGGGGTTCACATCACATGTTAGGAAGACAGTGTGGGGGAAAAGCCCTAAGTAGATAGAATTTCAGCCAATACTTTCCTGAGCTTCACCCTTCTTTGGAATGTTTTCATTTTCCAGGGGAAAACAGAGGTTGAGTCATTTATACAGTGAATGAGAACTTTACTAAAAGGGAGACCCCAGACTACTATACCCTGCAAAACTCTCTTTCACGTTTGATGGAGAAGTGAAATACTTCCATGACAAAGAACAGCTAAAAAATTTCGCCATGACAAAGCCAACCTTACACAGGCTACTGAAAGATGTTCTAGAGAGGGACCAAAA
>NW_004524681.1:4916250-4917992 GCF_000260255.1 Octodon degus
TATTATTTGTTGAAACTGTACTTTTGATTTGATTTGAAACTGTCTCATTGCTATATGTTTATCAATAAAACTTTGAAAAGAAAAAAAAAAAGAAAATCTTACCCTGATGAAGTCATTCATGTTCAAAACACTATTTCTACAAAATTTGTATTTTTCTCTTGGTTTCATCAGAGCTTTGAGAATCCCCCATTTTTCAATTTTTAAAATTATAGTAAATATTACTAGCAGTATACAAATCTTCTTGTAAGTAAAATCTTATTTTCAGAGAAGTTCTTTCTCATTATGAAGCTCTAGACAGATCACGGGGCACAATTAATCTGAGTGGTGGTACAGCGGGGAGAAGAAACACGGAAACCACACCCAGGATTTGGAGGCAGATTTATTTGCATCAGTGGGCGCAGATCGGGATCACTTTCAGTGTATCAGGCCCTGATCCCTGGTGGCCCAGGGCTTTTGTATGATGCACAAGCAGGAGGTAGGAAGGCGAGACAGAGCAGCCTGGCAGTTCTTGTAATGAGCTAGCAGGGTGCGACCATCAGTTACAAAGGTAGATTAATGATCACTAGTTTATGAGGCTTGGTACAATGCTACAATCAGGCCTGCTTGTTCGGTTATACTCTCGTGTTTACAGGGGTCAAGAAAGTAATTGCAAAGCCACAGAGCAGCTACAGAGTGAGAGAGTTTCAAAAGAACAAAGTGTTAAGAGGGGTGATTTCTCTTGTACAGTGTTTCCTTTTCAGTGTGGCTGAAGGCTTACAGAATCTCGATACTACAACACTCCTGAAAGCCTAACCTCGGGGCAGATTGCGTTTTGTGAGAAATCTCTTTCTTAATGTTAACTTGTATGAAATCTTCCAGCTTGCATTTATGCATCATTAAATGTGCATGAAACATAAAAAAAAAAAAAAGGGAGACCCCAGGAGATGTTTACCCTTGGTGATTTAAGGTCCACTTTATGAGCTCCGTCCTGCTGTCAGAGAAACATCCATTTCCAAGGAACTCTTCTGCCCTGTTTGCTTCATGATATGGGGCTATAAATTTCCATGACTGGGAGGATTCCCTGACATTGTTATCTGCTGTGAAAGTCTGGTTCTCGCACCTAAGCGATGGATTTTCATGTCCACCCTGCCCTCCCCTCCTACTCCCACTGTCCACATGTCACACCCGCCCTCTGGATGTATAAATCTTTTTCCGTGGTTCTGCAAACTGTTAAAGGGACGATGCTGTCCTTGGGGCTGAGGGCACGTGACCTCCCTGTACCTAAGTGTGGCTGTGGTTTCTGTTGTGGTCGGCAGAAAGAGATGTTGAGCTAGAAGACAAGATGTCCTGTTGTGATTTGGGGTCTTGCTATGACATTTCATGGGTAAACAATCAATATATATCACCAAATAATCAGAAAGCCAAAGGTAAAAAGGGCTGTTTTGCTAGAGTTCTGCTATCTTTTTTCAGGGCCACCTCTGAGTAAAACCATCTTAATGAATGTTTTTGTATTGGGTGAGTCCTTAGGGACTCTGTCCGTCCTGCTGTAAGCTGTTGCATTCACAGTCTAGCCCGTCTTCCACTTCCCGTGTTCTCCTGGCCATGCACATTACAATGCCCTTATAGACTCCAGGGTTGGCAGCTTAGGGGTTCATCTTCTGGGGCAGTGGTTGGTAGGGCCAACCACTGGTTGTGGCCGCAGCTTCTGTGGTCACGTCCATTTGCCTGGACACTTTCACTTCTGTCACCCTTGCATTTTGGAG
>NW_004524681.1:4918442-4920451 GCF_000260255.1 Octodon degus
TAGCCCAGCTATACCAAATCTGTCAAGTGCTCCTAGTCAAGTCCAGCCCAAGAGGGCGAATTAAGTTCTGGATGATAGAAACCACTGAGATGACTTTGCTTTTATCGTTTATCTTCCCATTTCGTGCAATCTAGAAATCTGCCACAGTTTCCACATTGCAAGGAATCCCCAGCCAGCTCTCTGAAGCTGGATCTTCTGCCCTCTTCCATCTGAGGAGGGGTGGGATGGGTTTACAGTGAGGCAGAGTCGCTAGAGTTGAAGGCATGCCCTGTGTACTTTGTCGTGATTTTCTTTCTTGCCCCTTGTTCCTTAAGGAAGGCCAAGGAAAGTTTGTTTGGGCAAAACAACAGTGTCGTCGATGGCCACGCAGCGTGTGAGGAGCCGCAGCAGTTGGAGCTGGCTTCAGTTAGAGAAGACACTGTCACAGGGGATTATGCCTTGGTCATAAATGGCCACAGCTTGGTGAGTTCACTGCGGGCTTTTGTCCTTCCCTTTTCATTACCCCAATAATCTTCTCTTTGTGCTGTCACAATAAGAGCTCTTCTGCTTCTCGGCAAATGACAACACAAGAAACGGCACACACAGCCATTTCCTGTTGCAAAGGGAAAGGAAACTTCCAATATATATTTCATACATTATTGCTTGAACTATCACAGTGGAAGGGAGTTCTGAAGAAATAACTGTATTCACAGAATATCAATCTTGTCTGAATGGCTGTGGACCACTTAGCAGCATTTTTTAAAGTGCTTTCCTAAGGGGGAGTGTCACAGTTCTCTGTTATTTAATTAAAGTAAGGCAACTTGGTGGATGAATTGCAATTATTGCTTTGCCAATGTTTGTGATTTGCAGAGCATAACCTGACCTTCATATAATTACCACACCAAATTATTGCCATTAAGATACCTCTGGTGGTTTTTCTAAATAGCAGTGTTTTACGGCAATGCCAAACAATTTGCTTTGATTAGGAAATCTGGTTCTTGTCATAATAAAATAAACTTGCATTGTACTTTTAATGTAGTTCAGGTTCCAAGTCTTGAACAAATATCAAAACACTCTTCTGAGTTTCTAATTTAGAATACAAAAGCTCCGATTGCATTTTAGTGAAATTATCATTTATGTGCACAAAGAATTAATCTCACATCTTTCTTTGGCTTTGATGATCGTTTTTCACTTTGGAGTTTGGAAAATAAATGTTTCTTCCGAAGACATTTTCTTAGAGGACAAAAGAAGTTGGACATGAGTGCATTGTACTTTTCCCCTTGTGACTATCTGTCTGTTAGCTCTTAGCGCTCCACACATTATCCAGCTGGATTCCAGACGTAATGATGTGTTGCCTTCTACACCATGGAAAGTTACAGAGCTCAGTCTCAGGCCAAGCTCAGCTGAAAGTTGGTCCGGATGACACGAATTTCTCCTTTGCGCACATGAGCAGCAACTGACAATTACAAGGCTGTCTGCTGGGACGTGGAGCCGGTCGGCGGCCTCCACACGGGGCTGCTCCAGGAGCAGAGTACGGCGGCGCTTCCTTATGCGCTGTGCTTGGCCCCTCCTTCGGGCGTAAGGAGCCCAAAGCTTGGTGGGTCGGGGCGCGCGGGTGATCCTGCGCACTGCTCCTGCTCTGTCCCTGAATTTTGTTGAAAGATGGAGCTAAGAGGGGTGCCAACCAGGAATCCCTTTAGCTTCAAAGTCTGACTCCAAGGAAACCATGAAATGCCATTTTCATCTAAGGAGAATTGGCTGAAGCTTTGCGAGTATTACCAGAAGTCTTTGTTGAACCACAATCCCCATTTGTTCCAACGCTGGCACTCTGTGGAGTGTAACTGAGCCTCCGTTTCTCAGGCGAGTCTAGTTTTCTGCTTGTTGAGTACAAAGAAAGAAGAGCAGAGACAAAAGGGGAGTGGTCTGCGGAAGACAGCCAATAGCAGTGTTTCTCTTTCAGAAAGGAGGTGGGGCAGGGGAGATCACTTATTAGAATAAGCGCTTGCTTGGCAAGCTTAGGGTTCTGAGTT
>NW_004524681.1:4921056-4928507 GCF_000260255.1 Octodon degus
GTGGCTTTGTGTTTCTTCTGAACATACTTATTTAAAAATGCACAGTGACATGTTTTCCAGAAAACTAACCCCAAGGTTAATTGGAGAGGGAGGGTTCTGCTCACCTTCCAGTCACCCTGCCGGCTCATCTACGGGCTCTCACACAGGAGCAAGGCAGAAGTAGTCGCGGAAGCTGTTAGAGATGCAGGTTGCGTACCAACTTGTGTGGACAGCAAATTGCCATCATTTATAGCTGATGCTAACCCTGTGAGGTGGGGGCTGAGCCCTTCCTTTGCTTTCACTAGCTTCTGGGGCCCAGGCCTTCTCCGGCCTCTCCCCACGGCAGCATGGGCAGGTGGTAAGGAGGACGCATGAAGGAGCAGTGAGGTCTGGCATTTTAAAGTCCCTTGCTGCTGCCGTGAGTTCAACCCTCATTCCTTAGTTGCTGTTGCCTTCGTGACCAGGAAGCAGTGATGGCTCCTTGCAGTGAGTGAGATGAAGTCAGGCCGGAAGTCAGCTTTCCAGAGCCAGTTGCCAAGCAGGGCCTTGGCTTCCCCGCTTACAGCCGGCTCCAAGTACCATTGCCCATCACTCTCTTCTCCCTCTTCCAGGCCCATGCCCTGGAGAGCGACATCAAGCACGACCTCTTGGAGCTCGCCTGCCTGTGCAAAGCTGTGATCTGCTGCAGAGTCACCCCGCTCCAGAAGGCACAAGTGGTAGAACTGGTGAAAACGCACAGAAATGCCGTCACTCTGGCCATCGGCGACGGGGCCAACGATGTCAGCATGATTAAAAGTACGAGGTGTTCATTCAGGGGGTACTCTGCGTACCCAGGGTATGCTTCAGTTCTCGTGATGTGTGAAAGGGATTACATTAAAACCGAACTGTGCCAGATCCTTAAGTCAGTGATCCTTTTGAATCCAGTGCTGTCACCATTGTTGCCATTCATGTGATCTGTTCATCTTTAATGAGATTGTCTGTGTACTTCTGAGATTAGAAAGAGAGGTTGGCCACCTTTTAGTGCTAAGGACATAAGTGGCTACAGCATAGATGGAAGGATGCGAGAACCACAAGGCAATGCCTAAGCTTAACGCCATCTTTACTGTTTATGAAGTTTTACAAACTTTATGATATTTATGAGCTTTTCTTAGCCCAGTTTCCTCTTATGTAAAACTAGGGTAGATACCTAGTCATCACAAGAATTATAATTGCTTCAGTTCTAGGTTTTCAATGAACAAAAGACATAAAAGAGCAATGGTACGTTTCCTGAGGAGGCTGCGCCTGCATCTGGGAATGAACACCTCCTTCTCGTCCTTACAGGTGCGCACATCGGTGTCGGCATCAGCGGCCAGGAAGGGCTGCAAGCCGCCTTGGCCAGCGACTACTCCTTCGCCCAGTTCAGATTCCTGCAGAGGCTTCTCCTCGTCCATGGAAGGTGGTCCTACTTCCGGATGTGCAAATTCCTGTGCTACTTCCTCTACAAGAACTTTGCCTTCACACTCGTGCATTTCTGGTTCGGCTTCTTCTGCGGCTTCTCAGCCCAGGTGGGTGAAAAGCACTTCTGTTTCTTCCATGAGGTCCCACGAGTTGCTAATGACTCCCTCCTAGGCCCTCTGATGCACAGAGGACATCCCTGTAGGCCTGGTCCAAGTGGCGGTATTACAAGTGTGTACTTAAGACTTGATATAAACTTGCACAGGAACATCCAAGAAGAACCTGTGTTTGGCAGGAATTTACTTGTTTGGTTAGTTATATAGCAACTAATCAGCATGCCTTCCTATGCATTTCTAAGTTTATACTACAGTATTTTGGAGTGTTGATAGGTAGGTTTGATGAAGATTTTTCAATTTAAAACTGAAGTTAAGAAACACAAGGATTATTGAGGTAGCTGTAGTGGGAAGATGGGGATTCAGTGAACACATCGGATGTATCTGGGCTCAGGGTAAACCTGTTTTAGGTCAGAGATAAGAAGGTGCTATTTTGACATCTGAGCAGTTTTAATAGCAACTCATTAGCTACAAGTTGATTTACAGATAACACTGGGATCCGTAAGGAAAGTTAGCAGCTTCATAAGATAGGATGCTTTTCTATAGCTACAGGTGGAAGGAAATTCAGTTTAGATAACATATACAAACTACATGTTCTGTTCTCCTTCCTTATACATCCTATGATTTTGATGTCACACTTGGCATAGGTTTATCATTTGTATCCCTCAACAAATTATTGTAGCGTTATTTATTTGTTTATTAATGTATTTAGTAGGGTCTAAAGGGTCTCACTTCACAGATCAGACTCGTAGTGATTCTTTCTGTTTTTCAGCCTCCCAAGCACTGGGATTACAAGTGCATGGCACCACACCCAGTCTCAGTCGAAGTCTCAGTGCGCCCCAGGCATGGCAGGCCGGGGATAAAACCCTGGTCCCTGCCTCTGCCTAAGCAGGTGCTTTCATCTGCTGAGCTATCTGGCTGGCCCTGTAATTTTCGATAGTTTGACCTTTTCACATTTCTTCCAGAGCTAGCACTGACCGCCCATCATCAGCCCTGACCCACAATGACCCACAGTGACCCACCCTGACCCACAACGCTGGGTCACTGGGTAGCACTCTTTTCCAGTGAGTTTCCTACTTTCACATATTCTCACATTGCTAATTAGCACCCTGCTCCTTCAGCCTTCTGTTTGTGACCGTCTTTGTCATTTCTTTTTGAAAGACACTGTCACTGGCTATGACCTTCTTGGCGGGCATATTTTCTCTCCTTTCAAGGTTTCTGCTGAAACATCTGCGGTGGACTTCCTCCCTTGTATGATTTCTCTTTCCTTGGTTGCTTCGAACACTCTCTGCCTTTCACTTTCTGTTGTTGGTGCTGCTTTTAGGTTCTCGTAGTTTCCCCCCAACTCCAAGGCCCTGTGCATAGAGCATGTGTTCTCCCGCTGAGCTGCACCCCAGCTTGTCTTAACTTTGGACAGTTTCACTGTAACGCATCCTGGAGGGGGACCTGGCGGACTCCACTTATCTGATGTCCTTTGGGATTCCCAGGTCCGGCTTTCTGCTGCCTTTCCTGGGCGCAGCAGTTCTCTCTGTGGGTTCTTTGAATGTTTTCCGTCCTTTTCTTTCTTTCTCACATAAGTGGCTCAAACAGTCTTTACTCCTTTCCATTTTTTCCTCTTGCTCCTCAGATTGGATGACTGATTTCTGGCGACTTTTAGTTCACAGAGCCTTTCTTCTGCTTTCCGTATGGAACCCCTTTATTCCATGTTTCATCTCAGCTGTGGTGCTCGTGAGCTCCAGGGTTTCTGTTTGGAATGTTTTTATACATCTCATCCTGTTGGTGAAACTCTCACTTTATTCTTTCTCTCCTGACCCCAGGAACATCTTTCTGGCCATTATTTTTCCCGTCAGGTAAATCACGTACCTTCACATCATTTAGGGCAGTTACAGGAGATTGATTTCTTCTTTTATTTGGAATTCATTTTCCTGTTATTCTCCTTTTTTTTTTTTTTTTTTTTTTTTTTGGTGTGGGGAGTGGCTCTGTATTGGCCTCTATACGTGAGACAGGACATCTTGTCAGACTGGCCTCTGGTAGGAGAAGAAGCACAGCAGCCCATCCAGCCAGAGATTTGGAGGCCCTTCTAAGGCACTCCCAGTGCACTGCAGCTGTCATTAGTGGCCCCTGCGGCTGAGGATGTGCCCAGTCCTATCGGCACCCTGCCAGATTCCCCATATGCAGCTGGAAAGGTTGGAGTGTTGGTGTTTTGTTCCAGTCCCTTCTCTCTTTCTGTTGAAGCTGGGCACAAGTATTTATCTGCACCTCTCTACACTACTCAAGCCAGGGAGAGCATTTGTAACAAGTGCCTGAACCCCACTTGAGCTGCATCCCCTGATCCTGGAGCCCTGCTGACCCAAGGGTATCCTCTCTGTTTTCTGTGGTCTAGGCCACTCAGGAGGACCAAGCCCCCTGCCTCCCAGAGCTGGTGCGATGGAGGCAGCATGCTGGGTGTCCCCACAGAAACCGTGGCCCTTGTGTGTAGCCACGCTTCTTGCAGGAAGGATGGGTAGCCGGCTCTGTCCTGGACCATTGGACGGAAGGCTCTCAGAGTGCTTCGCTCCGGCTCTGGTGCCACAAGGCTGCTGTTCATTTGCCCTGTTAGCTCCATGGTGCAATTTCTTTGGAAGTCAGGCCTTGAGCTCCTCCTGGAAATAACGGGAACTGTGTGTCCTGCCCCTTCCACCCTGCTCCCCATGGGCATGGCCTTGAAGTGTCTGCAGACTATGGGAACCACCGTGTCCCCGTCCTGTGGCCTGTGACCCTGGACGCATGCAGGAACCAAGTCCCTCTGTTCCCAGAGCTGGGAAGTTTAGGACGGAGGAGCTGGGAAGGAGCTGAAGAGCCAGGACAGTGTGCGGTGCGAATCCCTCCTGGGGACGAGCAGGAGCTGCCATTTAAAGCATCTTCTTGGCCCTTCTTCCAGGAGATAAAGCCTGTGGAGGTGTGTGTTCCTATGTATGAAAGCACTACTGTCTCTTGTGGTCTAGAGAGAGGGTGTGTGTCTGTCCCCTCTGCTGCTGGAGTTAGTGAACTGAAATTCCATCTACCAGAGATCAGGGCCTGGTATCCCAGAAATGATTCCGAGCAGTGCCATCAACATAAAATACCTCTGCCTCCAAATTCTGGGTGTCGTTTTGGTGACTCTGCTTGCTGTTGCAATAACGTGGTGATCCATGCATACGTATGTTTACAGAAACACACCTCAGAATAGCTTAATCTTGGAAACAGCCTATATGTCTATCAACAGATAAATGGATAATGAAAGTATACTTATATACATCGAAGTACTACTAAAGCCATAAAGAAGGATAAACTTGAGTCACTTGTAGGAAAATAAATGCATCTTGAATCCATAGAGATAAATGGAATAAATCATGCCTGGTTCCTCTTACATGAGAAACCCAAAGTATAATTTAAGGGGCAAAATAAGACAGATGATAGGAAACAGGGAGAGAGACTGTGGGGATGGAAGGATGTGTGCATGGGGGAGGGGAATATATTCATTTGTTTCACAAACATATACTAATAGAAAAGTCTTAAAAAGGAAAAGAAAAGGAGATATGGGGATGCACAGTGGAGCCAAACCCTGCCATCCCGGGGAAGCTGGGGCCTGGGGTGTCTTTCCCAGTGTTCTGGCCCAGTGCCCCAAGAAAGGCTCCCCACAGTTGCCCACCTCCCCCCACTCGCTGACTTTCCCTCCAGGATGGATCCATAAGCAGATGCTCTTCTGCCCTCACCCCCAGGAAGTGGCCTCCTGTCCTACTGAAGGCTGGCTGTCAGGCGAGATCTGGCACTTGGTGTCAGTTGGGAGATCTAAGCACTGTGGCACCGAAGCACACTTAGGAACAGAAAAGCGTGTTTGAAAGACACCTGAATAGTAGAGAGGGCGGGACATTAATAGTTCTGAATCATGGCAGCTAAAGCAAAGATGCTGTTTGAGAATGAAATGGTAACTGGAACTCCCTTAGTGCGGTCTTCAGGTGCTCTTCCTTGCACAGAGGTTGAATCAGCAACATGAGCTTCAATGATGTTCATGAAGCTAACTTTTTCAATCGCTGTATTCTTAAAAGATTTCAAATGAATTAAACAGTGGCATTTTATGGCCTCTTACATGTGCCCAGGGAGGCTAGTGAAGCCTGTTGTAGTCAAAGTATGTTTTGCATGCTTTTCCCTTTTTCTAGGAAATCGAGATTCCTTAAAACAAGGCCACCTTTATCCATTCCTAAAGTTGTCTTGGTAGAATTACAATCCTGGAACTTAATGCAGAGTATGTGTATATTTTTGCCCTTCTTGATAATCTCCTGACAGCTGAATTAAGGCAGCACTCGTTTCAGTGTGTCAGCTGGGGATGTTGTCTCTGTTACTTCACAGGAGGCCGGGAGGGGGGTACTCACCAGCTGGCGATGCCACCTATGCCCAAGAAGGTCAGGTGTGGAGAAGTGGCCTGTGTCTCCTCAAGCCTGTGACTGGCCCTGTGTAGAACAGCAGAGCCACACTATCTCCTAAGTGATGTCTTCCAAAGGAGGAATCATCCTATTCCAAAGGTTCATGGCAGAGAAGTCTCACAACTTTGGAAGGGTGAACTTCAACTTCAGGACAGTCCTGAAGGAGAGTCCTGAGGCTACAGGACAGTCCTGAGCACTTGCGTTCACAGTACATCAGGGCTGTGGGTTCAGGGCTGCTGCCAGGTGTCTAGCGAAGCCGAGAAGCTGAGAACCATGTGTGGTGGCATCTTGCCTCTACCTTCCTGCTGGTTCTGCTGTTTTCAGGATCTGATAAAAATTGTTCAGTCCGTTGCTAAGCAACTCGATTTGCAAACCTTTCACCAGTATTGCCGCTTAAAAGAGAACAGGCGCGCGCGCTCCAATCACTGCACGACGCGGTGTGCAACAGCTGAGCCCTAGGTGAGGCGCCCGTCGTCTGGGGCTTGGTTTCTGCATGCTTCTTTATTGCATTTTCTCTCTCTCCCTTTCATTTTCACACTGAAAATTCTCGTCCTCCTTTGAATCCCTCGTCTGGGTCGATGGACCCCACTCCTTGCTGGGCGTGAGTAGCCTGGACCCGTGGCTGCCAAGCTCGGGTGAGCGCGTGACCGCGAACACCCACAGGGTGTCTGCGTCCTTGAGCTGGAGCCCAGCGCGATACCCAGCTGCCCGTTTTGGTTTTGTCCGTGCCAGGCTCCTTCATTTCTCCCGAGGCAAGGGACGAGTTCAGCACACCACGGACGCACGCCCACATGCCCCGGTTTTCTAGGGGGACTCATTA
This sequence comes from Octodon degus, assembly GCF_000260255.1. Lineage (NCBI taxonomy): Eukaryota > Metazoa > Chordata > Mammalia > Rodentia > Octodontidae > Octodon > Octodon degus. Next base: position 4,927,845 of record NW_004524681.1, read on the forward strand.
GAGTCCCCCTCACCCTTCCTGTCAGGTCATTGGTCCCGACGTGTGCGATATCCGTCCGCCCCAGCTTGCACTAGGACAGGCTCTGGTGGGACAGTCATTTCAGAGCTGAACACTGCGTTCTAGTTTTGCCGGTGTGTCTTCATTTCTTCTGGTTTGCTTTTGGTTTGGCAAGAGGAGGAAACCCGTCCAGAGGCCGACTCTTGCGGAGTCTTGAGCAGGGCGCGGCCCGCAGGGGGCGCCGTGAGCCTGCCACGGTGTCGCGTGTTCGCGAAGCCGCCCTCCCGGGGGCTGCCGCCCTCCCGCGAGCCCACCCGCGCCCCGGTGCCGTGCGTGGCCCTGGCTGAGCTTGCTCAGTCCCTGCGGGCTCTGGGGCAGGCTGTGTGAGTGTGCGCAGCGGAGCAAGGCCCTGGCAGGAAGGCTCCAGGTCCTGCAGTGTTCCCCATGCTGGTATGTGAGTGTGGTGCGTCACAAGGGATGCGTTTCTTAATTCGTATATAGCAGTTCGTCCTAGGAAAATCATAGGTCAGCTTTCCTGGGTTTATTTTCTTTTGTTTTGGCTGGTCTAAATCGGGCAGGGCACATCCTCCTAGACAAAGGAAAATCACCACATTAAACTGAGTAGGAATCCTAGACTGCCTTCCCTCCCTCCCTCCCTCCCTCCCT